>NC_067198.1:41760856-42065648 GCF_000699445.3 Schistosoma haematobium | reverse complement strand
TTGAAACAAGTGAGTCAAACCTTGACACTGATACCTATGCATATATGTTTAACTGCACTCAGTTGAAGAAAACCCTTGTTAGTAAATTCTAGTTTTATTTTGAAATTTTCTGTTATTTACAAATTTTTATAAAATTTATAATAATTGATAATATAAAAGCAATTACTTTGATCCATTAATTTAGACCATTGATTCACTTATAGTTAGGGATGACATGTTGTTTACAGACTAACTACAATATATAAAATTGGTCAGGATTCCCAGTCTACTACTTACAAACGCCTAAGATTTCAACGTAGTGCATTTAATGTTCAGTTAATAAGACTAGTGGGCACATTGGAAAATGATCGATAGAGTTTGTTCATTTCTTAGAGGAATAGAAATAGATGACTGTGATGATTAGGAGTATTTGAATTATAGTACGAACTAAGAATCACAGAGATAACTCAATTTAATCAAGAAGTACTAAACAAGCACGAACGAATGTACTGTATTTAGAATTTGAAACCAAGCATTTAACAAGTACAAATGAATCATTAGTTTATTCAAACACCACAATGACACTAGTCATTAATTAGTGATCAATCAACTGGAGAATTATCAGTAAATTTTACAAACTAAGACAATTTGAGAAGTACTGATCGCTACTTATTATTAGTGACTAATTTTGACAGATCATACCTGATTTCTAATGAGAACCCGTGACAATTGAAGTCCGAATATATTAGATGTAGGGTAGTTACTCGTCAAAAACAATAGATCATGGTTGCTCAATATTGTGGATTGACTGAAGTTATAAATTTATACCGACAGACGTCGGTTCACTGACATTGCGTTTGATTACTCTACCAAAGTGACAGTAGCCAAAAATTTGATCACCAGAGTCAAAAAACTTGTCACTGAACCAGATGATATAAAAATGGAAATGAATTTAATTGTATCCACTCTAATAATGAATAATTATCCAAAGGATTTTATTAAAAGAATAATTAAGAATGAAGAACAAAATGATATTATTAAAAAAAAAGTCAGGCAAAAAGAATGGATTAACACAGTGGTGATCCCATATCGTAAAGGTATTTCAGAAGAGATCAGAATCATTCTAACTCTTCAAAATATAAGAGTATTCTTTCGAACAAACAATACTCTAAGATCAAAACTAGTAAGAATCAAAGATCCAATACACAAGGATGAACAACATCCGAATTGTGTTTATGAAATCAAATGTAATGACTGTAATGCAACGTATGTAGGTGAAACATCAAGGCAACTGGATGTGAGGGTGAAGGAACACAAACTGTGCTCAAAGTACATTCCTAAATCCTCAGATGATGTAAGGAAACTTGAGAACAAATCGGCGATAGCATTACACTCGATAGAATCGGGTCATACAATCGATTTCAATGGCGCAAGAATTATCCACAAAGACTAACAGCCGAAGCCCTACATATATGGGCTAATCCAAACAGTATTAATAGGAGAGATGGAATACAACTAGCTGTGCCATAAGTAAATTTGAACTCTTTATTCCATTCTAGCTATCTATATCACACTAACTAATCAATAGATAATACATCCAACGGTTCAAATCAGTTATCTTGTCTGAATGTGTTAAACAATTGACTGGGAGCGAATGGTACTGGGTTCGAGTCCCAGAGTGAACATCAACTCTATGAGATGCAGGTACATCCAGCTGACGAGTCCCATATAGGACGAAACGAGCGTCCTGGATTCCACTGCTAGCCACTATCCATCATTGCTTACAAATAGCTTGTGAATTAAGGTAATATCGAGGCATACTCACAGTATTCACATATGCCAATAACAGACTGATCAATTGCAGTCTTAAACCTCAATGGGAAGATACAAGCCAAACAATACCAAGTGAATTGACTGGAACATTAAAATAACACAAACTTTCAATTACAAATACATTCCTCTTTGAATTCAGTCTTTTATCTTGTTTATTTATCTTCATTTAATGCATCCTGTGACATTTTTGATTCATTTCATATATAAAATGATATGTTTTTCTTAATAGACACAAACCGAAGACAATATATAGTTGAATGAAATTTCTTCTCACTTACGTATACACACAATCTGTTATCTTAACACTTTTCGTTTCACACCACATGTCTCTTACACACTAATGTAAATACCTATTTTAATCACTGTTCACTTTGATTGGATGACTTATTCAGTACACAGTAAACCAGAGAACCATGTACCTATTTATATTCGATACTTTTGTTGTTTGATTATATTTCCTTTGAAAATGCTTGAACTAGATTGTCAGGCGAAACGTTGGATTTACTACAAATTCTTTCGCAGAGATTTTACAAATACATTCTTCCTCTTTAATGTCTCATATTAACTCGGCGCCCAAATATTGTGAAACTATTCGTTCAAATTTACACGAAAGTTCCTGTTTAAAATTTTTATAGTTTATATCACAGACTAGTCGTAATCAGAGAACCGTTGAGGTAGTTGATAAAAATTATACACCTGGTCATATAGCGAACATCACCAGGCACCTGTTTTATCTTAATATGTGACTGCTCAACAAAACTTTTCCACGACCACGCATAACTGAGAAGTTTCATAAGATGAAAACAGCTCTCTAGTGCTACTTACATTCTAACGGTGAATAATGTAAATTTTAAATAAGAAAGATTAGTTCAGTGAAGAGTTCTCTTTTCGACGAATCCATTTTCAAAGCTGTACAACCACAAATATATATATATATATATATATATATATATATATATATATACTTATTTTTTACAGGATAATAATATTACTGATAATAAACTTGTTATACATGGTGACAGTGAGGTTAAATAAACAAAGCATGATAAAACAAAATGTTGAAAGAGATCGGAATGATCGTGGAAATAAAAACAAACTAGTTGGGGGTAGAAGATTTAAAGGGAAGATGGAAGGTGTAACAGATGGCTGTAAAGGAACAAGAGTATGAAGAAAGAGAAAAATTTTAATACATTAAAACCATGGTAGAAGAAGAGGTTGTAACAGTCTCTTTTGCACACACAATTCTGGTTTTTCCAGATGTATGGCTAATACTTCGGCAATGCAGAGAAGATGCAGTCTAATTGTTTTTGGAAGACTCCTATTTATCTTGTAGATGACTTTGAACGCAGAGTCTGTCTTGATTGAATGTCCTGTGTTCACAAGGTGTTTGATCATTGAGCTTCTTATTGAGCCGTAGCCTCCTCTTTTTAGCCACGCCGGACAATGTTCTTGAATTCTTTTGGATAAAGTACGCAACAAACAACCTATATACCTAGCTCCACAAGAGCAGGTAAATTGGTAAATGCACATTGAGTTGGTCAGATGAGATAATTTATCTTTCAGATTATTGATGAACAGTGATCGGCTGGAGAATGATATTCGCAATGTTTCTGCGAAGAATGTTCTTTTTAAGGAATCCGAAATTGTCCTCTTTAAGATATATGTGGCTCTATCACCTTTGAAGTCGATGTTCATGTATAAAGTTTTCTTTTCTACTGTAATTATTTGTGTTTTTGGCATTTTTGGCTTCATGTTCTTATCAATGAATGTAGGAGGATATCCGTTTTTGATAAGAATCTCTTTTAAAAGGCTCAATTCTTCCTCTACAACCTCGAGACTACAGATTCTTTGTATTCTTGTGGCGAGAGTTATTATTAAGTTTCTTTTTCGGCTGATGGGAACCCAACTGTGGAAATTTGATAGTTGGCCATTCCACATGGGTTTCCTGTAGATAGCTCTTTTTAAAGTACTATCTTGCTTTCTTGTCATTTCCACATCAAGAAAGTGAATATTTTGTTTGTTTTCAACTTCAAGTGTGAATTTTATTAATGGGTGACAATTATTAAATGTCTTTAGGAGATGACTTAAGTCACATTTGTTGTCACAATTGATAAAGATATCATCCACTTACCTTTTATACAAGTGGAAGTTTTCTATAATTGTTTTGAGTTGGTTGTTTTCTAAACTGGCCATGAAGCAATCTGCCAGTAATGGAACAAGTGGGGATCCCATTGCTATACCATCCTTCTGTCTATAAATCACGTCGTTGAATGTGAACTGTACATTGCAAGTGCAACGTAATAATAGTTCCTTCAAGTAAACATTCGGTATTCCAATGTTTATCTCCTTATTATTTATGTACTTGCAGATAAAATTAATGGTCTCTGTGAATGGAACATTAGTGAATAATGATTCGACATCCAGAGATAGCATAATTTTATCACTTACATTCACTTCCTTTATGTGCTCGATAAATTCAAAAGTATCACGTACGAAATGTTTACAAATGCGTTTTCTAACGGGTTCTAGGAGATTTGCCAGCCACTTTGCTATAAAGTGGTAAGGGGATCGTGACATATCGAGAATTGGTCTAAGAGGTAGGCCAGGTTTGTGTATTTTTGGCAGATTGCGGTATTATTGATGCTGTTGCTTTTATGCGCTCAAAGGCCTGTTCGTTGATTAACTGCTCATTTTTCATTCTCTTAAGAACTTCAATCAATTACTTTTCTATAATCTCAGTCTTGCTATTCTCATTGATTGGTTTTGAGAATTTGGTGTCATCTGATCTTGTGATCAAGCAGCACTAAACCAGCACCTTTATCTAGACGTGTTATAATCAAGTCTTTATTATTTTCAAGTAGTTTTATCTGATTTCTATGTTCTTTTGTTAGTAGACTTTTGCCTGTTACTTTTGTGTTCATATATTGGTTGTAGCTATCGAGAAGAGTAGATATGAAACGTTGGAATTCTTGATCAGAGACTTGACTAAGACCATCTGTTTGTTTGATTAAGTTTTCGAATTGAACATGTGTGTTGATTTTGTTAATTTTTTCATTTATGTCACAGGATTTTATCCCCAAAGATAAGGTTTCTAATTTTACATTTGTTAAGGATATTGAAGAATGATTAAACACATATCTCTCAGGATTGCTAAGAAATTTGTGCTGTGTTTCTATGGTTTTTAAACTTTTCGTGAGGTCCGACATTAAATTTGTCGTGCGTTTGTCGATAACTGTGGTAACATATTCGGTGAAAAGATTGTGTTCGTTAGGTGATAATTCATATAATACAGGAGATCTTTGTGAAATGTTAAACTCCAATAATGGGATGCGTGAGCGAATAGAATGGATAACATTTTGTGCAAGGCGTTTAAGAGATTTTGAGTTTGGATAAATATGGTTTCTTCGAAGAATTTTCCAGTAGTATTTAAGATATTTGTGCATTTTAACGCAATCGTTAAGAAAGGTAACCTTCGCATTCACTTCCGCAAGTTCGACAGAATACTTTAGCCATTAACAATCAAACGATTATTAAACTTTCCTTGTTTTTAAAAGAATTTTTTCAATACCCTTGTTTATTTAACTTTACTGTCGCCATGTCTAACAGAAGTTTATTATCAGTATTATTATCATCCTGTAAAATAAGTCTATATATTTGCTATTGTACAGCTTTGAAAATGGATTCGTCGAAAAGAGAACTGTTCACTGAACTAATCTTTCTTATTTAATGTCATAATGGGTGCATTCCCTTGATTAATGTAAATGTTATCAAAAATGTATACTCAATATGTCCAGCTGTGTAGTTTTTATTATCTGCAATATATATATAGTTGGTTGTAAATTATTTCTAGATGTAATCTGATTAGTTGAATTCAATTTAGGCTGTCCAGTAACATACGTTTTATATCAGGGAAGGTGTTATTTTATTAGTTAATGCATCAATAGTGATTTTGTTTCCATTATGAATATCATCATGGGGTTTTGTGGAGTTGATTGAATGTTACTGATATCACGAACCTACTGAAGTTAAACGTCTATTGAAATCAGGTAGCACCGAACAGATGCCTCTTTCTAGTATAGGAATTTTGGTTAATAACCATACACGACTTCATCACCCAGGACGTTCGGTTTCAAGAGTGAATGCTTAAACGCAATATCAGTGAACCGACGTCTGTCGGTATAAAGTCTAACGTCAGTCAGTCCACAATATTGAGCAACCATGATCTATTGTTTTTGACGAGTAACTACCCTACATCTAATATATTCGGACTTCAATTGTCACGGGTTCTCATTAGAAATCAGGTATGATCTGTCAAAATTAGTCACTAATAATAAGTAGCGATCAGTACTTCTCAAATTGTCTTAGTTTGTAAAATTTACTGATAATTCTCCAGTTGATTGATCACTAATTAATGACTAGTGTCATTGTGGTGTTTGAATAAACTAATGATTCATTTGTACTTGTTAAATGCTTGGTTTCAAATTCTAAATACAGTACATTCGTTCGTGCTTGTTTAGTACTTCTTGATTAAATTACGTTATTTCTGGGATTCTTAGTTCGTACTATAATTCAAATACTCCCAATCATCACATCGGCGTCGCGATTGAGCCTGTGATGGAATTGTTGGATATACATTCAGATTTTGGTGCTTTTGAGGATTACTTTGAAAGGTTCGAAATCTGGTTTATGACCAAGGAAGATGATGAGGATGTTAATATTGCAGCACATTTCCTCACACTCATCGGAAAAGAAGCATATATTTTATTAAAATCTCTGGCTATACCGGGAAAGCCCATTATGCTTTCTTATACAACTCTCAAGGATCTACTGCTAGACTATGTTAAGTATACAAATTTCGAATGTGTTAAAGGAGGAAGATTTCGTAAAATGATTCATGAGGATATAGAAAATTCCACTACATTGCGTCATCCCAACCCAGTGCATACTCAAGGTTATGCAGATAATTCATTGAGGAGTTGCGATGCAATTCACGAAATCGGGCACAAATTTGGTCAATGTTTGTCCTGTGGCAGATATAACCAACTACGTGCAACAAATAAAACAACAGATGGTCCGTTGAACCACAAACTCAAATGGTGAAGTCATTCGTACCCAATGAACTAGACAAATGCTCATATATATTCGTCAGAAATGCTAGAACACTGTAAAACAGAAAACAATAAAACTGTCTAAATCCACAGCAGAACAAGCACCATGTAGACTATCTGGAACAAGCAATACTTCACATCGAAGTACAGTAGCAACAGGAACTACAACAAGATCAGGAAGTAGAGAACACTGGTCAGATGGGTATGTTGCAACCACCATATTTATCTAGACCAAGTCCTGAGATTGCTCTCATAACACAAAAATCCTTTACTTTTATTACTATTTTTTTATTGGCTCCACGGATCTTCATTATACTTACACTTTAACTTGATGCATACATGATATAAAACGTTCTAACACACAAGTTGTTATTACAATTTAAGGCTTACTCATTATATCGAGTTGTACATTTATTTTAAAAACAACTTTGTTTCCCTTTCTCTTTGTCGAACATAGATGTTGATAAAAACATCAATGTTCTGAATGGGAGCTTTATGTAGTAAGCCCATCCAATCATTGTATTATTTATCTGCTCATTGTAATTTGGACACTTGATCCACTATGTTAATTTCTGTGTGTGTATGATTGAGCGCGTGTCTGTACATCAATTCTTAATCTATTCTCCTATTGGTTGTGACATACAGATAATCAATAATTTATCCACACTTGGTAATGACTCATAATTACATATGAATTTTTTAACTCACACACACTCTTGTGGTTTCACAGTGTGCTTGCTCGCTGTACGCTTGTGAATTTTAATTATCTTTAACAATAAAATTATCTCTACAACTGGTGTTCGGGCTTCTGAATAATCTCGAGTAAATCTATAATTCTACTTGGAGATTTAGCCTACCTTAAATACTAAGTTAACGCGATATCATTTATTGGAGTCAGATATAGAGTAAATTAGCCTTAACATAGTGTCGAAAAAGCTTCCATAGTGTTGTCCTGTCCACGCTATCAAATGCCTTTTCGTAGTCAATGAAGTTGATGTAGAGTGATGAATTCCATTCAATTGATTGTTCCACAATGATCAGTAGAGTTACGATTCGGTCTGTACACGATCTATCCTTACGGAATTCAGCCTGTTGGTCTCGAAGTTGGGCGTCTACGAAGTCCTTCATTCTGTTTAAGAACACCCAGTTGAAGACTTTTCCTGATATTGAGAGAAGAGTGGTGCTCTTGTAGTTATCACAGTTGCTGAGATCGCCTTTCTTCGGTATTTTGATCAGAAGTCCTTCTTTCCAGTCTGTTGGTCACTTGTTCTTCATCCCAAATCTTATTGAACAGAATGTGGAGTATCTTTGCAGTTACTGATACGTCTGCTTTCAGTGCCTTTGCTGGGATATTGTCTAGTCCTGCTGTTTTACCGCTCTTGATTTGTCTGATAGCCATGCTGATCTCTTTAATTGTTGGTGTGCCAACGTCCATTAGGAGACCCGTGAGTGCTGCTTCGATGTTGGGTGGGTTCAGTGGAGCTGGTCGATTCAAAAATTCTTTGAAGTATTCTACCCACCTCTTTCGTTGTTCTTCAATGTTGGCGATTACCTTGCCTTCTTGCTTTTCAGTGGTCGTTCTGGTTTACGGTGATTTCCAGAGAGTTTCTTTGTTGTGTCATACAATTGTTTCATGTTTCCTTCTCTTGCAGCCTTTTCCACCTTCATTGTTAGATCTTCCACATATTTACATTTGTCGGTTCTGATGCCCCTCTTCACTTGCTTGGTTGATTCTGTGCATTCAGCTCATGCCTTGACTTTCTCTGCTCTTGTTCGGCTGGTTTTGATTGCTGCCTTCTTTTCCCTCCTTTCTTGAATCTTATCCAGTGTATCATTAGTGATCCATTCCTTGTGGTGGTGTTTCTTGTGGCCCAGAACCTCATGGCATGTTTAAGTGATTGCCTCCCTGATTCCTTTACAGTTGCTTTCCATAGTAGTTCCTTCTCCATTGAGTAGTTCGGTAAAGGCCTGGAACCTATTGCTGAGGACTATCTTGAATTTGTTGAGTTTGTCAGTATCCCGAAGAAAAGCCGTATTGAACTTTTGTGATGTTGTCCGCCCCGTTGTTCGGTGCTTCTTGAGTTTCAATTTCATCTTGGCGACCAGTAAGTGATGATCTGATGCTATATCAGCTCTTCTCTTGGTTCTCATATCTTCTATCATCCTCCTGAACTTTTCGTTGATGCAGATATGGTTGATTTGGTTTTATGTAGTGTGTTCTGGTGAAGTTCATGTGGTTTTATGTATGTGTTCATTTGGGAATATGATGCTGCCTATGACCAGTTTATTGAAAGCATATAGGTTTGTAAATCTCTCACTACTTTCTTTATATTACTTAAATTTATAATCATTTTAACTCAATTACTGATTTATTTTTAAGAAACGGTATAAACCGTTATAGAAAGATATCAACAATTCAATTTGTCTACTCATTAAGATACTCTAAATATCTTAGTATAGTTAAGAAGAGGTAAAGTTATATTATTAACTTTCTATTGGTAGAAAGACAATTAAGAATTGATCATATCAATAAGGGTTTTTTTTGGTCAGATAATTCCATTATTATATTTGCTTCGTTTATTATATTTCATTCAATAACAAACTAATCACTAAGTGAATTTACTCCACGTATCAACTACTATTGTAGTGAACAAGAACGCGAGCGGGGGAACGGTGAACAGTCGAATGTATTTGAATATACAATTATAGAATACCTTAATAAGTTCTAACGACCATACAGTAAATACTTTGTTTGCAAAATGTTCATCAATTATCTCAAACTTGACTGTATCTTTTGAAAAGAAAAAAAAACAAACCGGTCAATCGTCTCAGATTTTATTGTTCCTGCATTTTTATACCATTTACTTTTCGTTCCTGTTCTTTCCTTCTTGATCCATCTACTGAAATATATATTCTATAACTGATTATCGTAATATATACTACTTAAGTGGATATAAGTAGCTTACATTGCACTATTATTATAATTACTACTCTTATTCAATCATTATGAATTCATTAAATAATGTAACAGAATTAAATACACCATGGGATACATTAATCGATTGTATCATGATTAAAACAAATCATCCAAATGCAAGTTATTATGCATGTATTATTTCAACTATATATGGTACATTAATTGGTTATATATTTCCAATGATCGGAATATTTAGTTTAATTACAAATAGTATTGTAGCTATGATATTTTTTAGTTTAATTCATCAAAAAAATTTATATTTTATATTTTTAGGTATATTAGCTATTACAGATATTGGTTTTGATATATTGATTGGTTGGTTATGGTTATTTCCAGCCTATGGTTTACCATATATTACCTCAGGAACAATCTATTATTTTATATTAACAAAATCTTATTTACATTGTCGTTTATTAAAATCTATACAAATGACTTGGTGTAATCTACGTGGTAATATTTATATCTTATTAGCATTTACTCGTTTATTATTATTATTATTACATAAACCATTCAATTATAAAATATCTACTAAATATTTTATGATGATACTACTTATTACTATATTGATTATAAGTAGTATTATATCATTACCATTAATCCTCTATACAGATTTATTAATCACTAGACGATTGTTTCTTACATGTTGGTTTACTAATTATACATTATTTCTATCCATTTATCAAGTATTATTCTCTAATTCATGTTTATTTCAATTAACATTTGTTAGTTTCATAGATCTATTATTCTTAATCAAGATTATAAAATGGTCAAAACAACGTTATCAATTAACTATACATAATTGCATAGTAACTAAATTAAAAACAAAACAAATATCAAAAATAATAACATTAATTGTATTAGATTTAATATCATTTATATCATCTATACCAAGTAGTATTCTTTATATTATATTAGTATCTAAGACACAACCAAATTTAGAAGAGATACGTATATTCACTTTATTAATACATATGTCATGGGGTTTAATCATTTTACAATCATCATTGAATATCATTTTATATTATAAACGGATAGATTATTTTCGGAATAATTTAATGAAATTAATTAATTGTCATTAGTTTCATTGATAAATGTTTTAAGTCCTTCTTTTTTGTTTTGTTATTGAGTAGTTTTACCTGTTAGATATTCATATTTAATTGTATATTGTTGTGAATGAAATTGTCTTAGAGAATGAATATTTGTATATATATATATATACATATCGTTTTCTTCAAACTACTTAATAAACTATCCTTCACATTCAATCACGTGATTTAATATGCAGAAACTTCTCATTATGACATCCGTAATTCCTTGGCACTAAATCATCTCTTTATATGAATTATTTTACATGTAAATTTTCTAGACTCTGGAATAACCTACCACAATCTATCCGTACGATAAAAGCACTCGCATTATTTGTTCGCTGCATCGATGCATACTGCTTCTCTGAAAATGCATTGAATGGTCTAGCACCTGTAAGTGTATCTCATTCCACAAAAGATATTATAGGAAGTTTAAATGTTTAGCCATTTTTATTAGTACATTCCCTAAGTAAAACCACCTACTTTATGTTAACACCGTCCCTAGCAACTTCAACTAATTTGAATAATATCTAACATTAACAATAAATCACTGTGTCACATGACATGTGCATTTTGATAGACCTGATTGACATATTTTGGTAATTACTGCTTTGTTGTTCCGTGCTCTCTGTTTTCGTTTTAATTTCTCTAATTCTAGATAATTATCATTAATTCGATCTGGCACAGGAAATGACCTTAATTACTCCGTTCATAAATCAACGGGCTGTCTATTTGAGAAAAATTAAAAGCTCCCGTCTGATGTATTGGATCGCTGTAATACATGTACTACCTCAACAATTACTAAACTAGTATACTTAAAACTTTCTTCTATCACATGTTTGTTTTGTACATCTAATGTTACTATTCCTATCAAATTGATCATGCATGTAAACTGGAGTGAATTCTGTAATTATTATTTTCAGAATATAAATTATATATATATATATATATATATATATATATATATATATATATATATATCAATTGATGAAGTAGTGAAACTTCATGAGTTGAGATGGTTGGCACATATGTTGCGTATACCTGTTGTGACTTTAAGTCTGACTAGTTATCACGTAAGTTATTCGCCAATCGAAATACGATTTATTCAATATTTACACTATGCTAAACCAATGACGTTCGACCGGTATAAGCAGGTTAGCGTCCTTATTGATCTCTTGCTCGCCTAGCTCGTTCAATTGAGTCCAGAATGCAAATAACAGCTTCCACTATGCGAATCATTTATTTCAGATATACTGGGTTTATATATCAACCAAGCAAACAGCAACGCACCATAAAATACGAAATAACATTTATACACTATAAAGCCAAAAAGTGACTGTGAATGTGGGAGACTGTAATCAATAAACTGAACATAACTTGAGAACAGTAAATCGTACAATAATAATCTATAGGTCAAAACGAAGCTTATGATAAGGGGAATATAGATATACTTAATATAATTACTGAATAGTTATACCATGAGAATATATAGATAATATTAGTCCATTAATAGGTCTCAGAAGTTACTCGTTATTTAATCTTCGCTAGGATATAACAATACCCGATGTGCAATGTTTTATGGCGTAGGCAAGATATTCATCTACCAACCAAAGGGCGGGTTTACTGCGCGGCAATTGGTTCCGTCCTACTTTATGACTATGAAACATAGCCGATAAGAGTAGAGGATATTTGTAGGTTACTAGTATTCGATCATGGATGTCTTCGAAGCATTGATAGTATATCCTGGGACCATCGAGTAAGTAATACAGTTGTTAGGAAACGGGTATCAGGTAAGGATGGAAAATTAATTGAAGTAGTGAAACTTCATCAGTTAAGATGGCTGGGACACGCCTTACGTATGCCCAACCACCAACTGCCTCAACGAGCGATGTTGTATGGTCTTGGAGTAGGTTGGAAGAAATCTAGGGACAACCAGACCAAAACATGACACAAATACATGAAGACACTGAAAAGTGGACTAAGCCATGTTGGTACGTATAGACTATGGCAATCGATGGTTAGAAACTTTGTATGACATGGCTCAAAATCGTTTGCAATGGCGCAGATGCATCTACTTATTGTATTCTCCCGAATTCTAATCTTCTGAATTCTTCATGTACCTTTTTTTCTCTTTCTAGATTTATTTCCCTGGTTTATACTCATTGAATAACATACTCAAACCCCAGTCTTCCCGGTTACCGCCTATACTTTTACTACATCCACCATTATGGGATTTGAATCGACAATTATATCTCTGTGCAAATGTGATATAGTAACTCGAACAGATGTACGTGCATACGAAGTTCTACGTTATTATTGACTAACTGACTGACTCAGTATAGAACACCTCAATGGTATGCATCTACAATTAAACCAGTGGATGAACCTAGAATCGTAAGTCTTGAATGAGAGCACTTAACCTGTAAACTACTGAGCTGAAATCTAAAAAGTGTACACGCATAAAACCAATCAATTTGTGATATCCCACAACCATCTTCGAATGCCTTTGTTAAACGAATGATATATATATATATATATCAGATGGGTTTTGTGGATATTATAGTAATTTCAATGATTAAGATCATGAGTCAGTTGAAGCTAAACCACCATGGAAAACCCGGAAGCACTGGACGACAGTTTCGTTCTATTGTGGGACTCCTCATCAGTGCGCATCCACGACCTCACCCCCTGCGAGATCCGAACCCAGGACCTACTGGTTTCGCGCACGAGCACTTAACCGCTAGACCACTGTGCCGACATCCAACAGTGTTAATGTCTATATATATATATATATATATATATATATATATATATATATATATATATATATATATATATATATATATATATATATATATATATTGAGATGGTGGAGAATATTTGTAGCTAAGGTGGATGATTTTGATGAAGTTCATCGTTCACAAGAACGATCAAACTATTCAACTCAATTAACAAAACTTCATCCACATATGTAGTTTGACCCATTTTATTAAAATAAACTTGATAATCATTAGTTAAATTCAAAAATAAATTGTTCTATCTCATTAAAATTAAATTTTATAAGAGATAATGAATGATAGTTGATCAATATAAGTTTAGACATTTTTTGTTTAGAATAATAACCAAAGTGTAATATTACGGAATTTCATTCAATAAGGCTTAGGTAATATTGAAGCGAGTTTTCTCTGAGAATAGAATCAGGTCAATCAAATATATCATTCCATCATTTAAAACATGAACGATGATTCAAATGAGACCAGTTTATAATGTATATATATGATATTTATGCCAATATTTGAATAGAGACCAATGAATATAATGTAAGATCATTATGGAGTATAGAAATGAGAACTAATCAAACAAAAGTGTTATGTCCCGTTAAACATAATGAATGGTAACTTTTGAAATCCATTATGGACCAATACTATACGTATATTTTTACCGTATAATTGTTAAATAACTAAACTATACATATTCATTTCCCTCTTATTATGAGCTTTATTTTGACCTATGAACCATTATTATACGACTTGCCATTCTTGAATTATGCCCTGTCTATTAGTAACTGCCTCCCATATTCACAACCGCTTTTCGCTAAATCTTGCACAACTGTGATTACATCTCAATCCTACAGCAGGTCAGTCGCGGCGCGGCTAGCTCAGTGATAACGTCTCTGACTGTGAAGGTGGGTGACACGGGATCGAATCCGCCAGGGATCACCAGTTTCCTCAAGATTACAGGTACAACTTGCTGACGAGTGCCAAGTAGCACGAAACCCGGGTTCAGGGTTTCCTGTCGACTACCTCCAACCACCATCTAATGTCAATATATAGTGCCCGCAATGTCGAGTCACCTAGATTAGTGGCCATATTGTAACTTGATCGATAGCATCCGATCTACATTAAATAAGGACTTGACACACATGACATTGATCACTACCCAGTGATCAATCAATTGTGATTACAAATGTTGTTTCATATTTTACTGGTACGTTGTGGTCTCTTTGATTGGTATATAAACTCAGTATGTTTGAAATGTAATGATTCATATTGCAGAGGCTGAGATTGGTGTTTTGGACTTAACTGGCTGGACCAGGCGGAATGCAGGACCAATCAGGGCTCTAGGCTGCTCGCATGTGTTTTACGCGTCCTTGGTTCGATCGATAATTCGCTGCTTCTGATTGGTGGCTTTGGGCTATAACATAAAGGATAATTATTGATGTAGTAATCTAAATGAGAAACTTTTAATATTTTATTAAAAAACAGTCAAGTACCATTTATCTCGAAATGTCACTGATTAGTGTGAATGAATAGTGAAACTTGAATAATTAACCAACATTAAATTATATCATATTGATTAGAATGAATATTAGAACTGCATAGACAATGAATTCACTTGATATTGTTTGGTTTGTATCTTCCCATTGAGGTTTAAGACTGCAATTGATCAGTCTGTTATTGACGTATGCGCATACTGCTCGTATTGCTTCGATATTGCCTTGATTCACAAGCTTTTTGTAAGCAATGATGGATAGTGGCTAGCAAAGGAATCCAGGACGCGCGTTCTGTCCTAGAGTGAACATCAACTCTGAGATACAGGTACATCCAGCTGACGAGTCCCATATAGGACGAAACGAGCGTCCTAGATTCCACTGCTAGCCACTATCCATCATTGCTTACATGGACAATAATTTATCAATACAAAGGAATAGTGAATGATCATACTGATTACTAACTAGTGAGTAATTTGATTAAGTTTATTGAAAATTTTACCTAATTACTCAATGAGATTTCAAACATTTGTATACTTGGTAATAAATTAATGATAATAAATACATTGAGTTTTACTCATGAATTCAATTATGAATTTACTATAATCTCCACAAAACCCCTGTTTGATTATAATTATCATATACTCACTGGTGACTGTCTCCAAGAGGTATTTCCTGGAGTTCTAGTGAGAAGCAGTGATCAGTGGAGTTCAACCGGGTCTGTTGTGAGATAGTAACTCACTGAAGACAATGGTGGATGTGTCGCTCAATTTGGTGGATTAGTTGAAGTTAGACATTGACACCGTTAGATGCCAGTCAGCTCAGTGGTCTAGTGGTTGAGCGTTAGCGCGCGAGACTGATATGCACTGCTGAGGAGTCCCATAGTAGGACGAGACGGCCATCTAGTGCTTCTGGGTTTTCCATGGTGATCTAACTTTCATTGCCTCCTGAATTTGATTATTAAATTACATTTAGTTTGATTAGTCATAAAGGTTATACGTTTGAGCATAAGCATAACACAAACTAAACTATTATACTATGTACGCAGAAATCAATTCATTTATGAGAAACATGTCATATAGTATAACTTACAATCCATCTATTCGTTACCAAGTTTAGTTGAATTTGAGTTGATCAGTAAGTGATTGATCTGATCCAGTCGGATAATGTATAGGTACTTGGATATTGTTGTTCGCATAAGATTTACTGATAAAATAAAAATATGTATCCGATCAGTAATTACAACATATAACCAAAGTAGTCGATAGGCCAGTAAGTCAAAAACTGCTTTATTGAATAGTTATGTGATTGTTTGCTCATGTAAACTATTTTAACCCATAAGGTTACTTTCAAACTGATGGTTGGAATTTGAAAAAAATTCACTGAGCTCAATGAAAAATTGATATACAATAGCATAGAAGTAACAAATGTAATATTATAAATCAATTTACATAGTAAATTTGTAATGGAATGTTTACTGAAAAACGTAGTTCATTTATTTATTTATTTGGTTGAACACATATATATCGGTAAAAAGGGGCACCAAATACATAGGCGCCACACAAGTCACCTGATTTGTGTGTGGTCTGTGATACTGCCCGAGTGCCCAAACCGAAGCAGGTGGATTTTCTGTGGAGGCCACACCCGGAGCTTTTGACCTCGATGTCTAATCCACAAGGCAGTGAAGCAACGTTAGGAGATACATTCTCATGGTAGCCGGTGACCAACGATTGGTTCGTACGCCATTTGTTCCCTCGGGATATTGGAGCCCATGAGAACCATTGGTTTGGAATCAGGGTTTTCTAACTCACTTAGGTGGTTCCTCCGAGTCCACCAACCCTGTTAAAGTGCCAGACATTCGCTTTTCTTGCTCTCAATTTCCAAAACAATACCCCCACCACGAGAGGGCAGTGAGTAGTACTTCCCAGTCAGTGGCTGTATACGCATGGCCAGGTGAGAGCATTTCGAGGGGAGAAAGCCGACTCTCCCCATTCTCGGACGTACCAGGGTATATGGGGGCGATAAACGTAGTAGTAACAATTAAGTACTTCCAAAATATTTAATGAAACTTTATATTTGTGAGAAAATATGTCATTACGAAACAACTGAGATTGTTTATTCAGTAAATGATCTACATTGAAATACACCGAAAACTAGATGGAAATAACCAATATGAGAAATCATATTATCACGTGACTGAAGTATGAAGAAGTCGCTTAGAATCACCAAACTTCAATAAAATGAGTTAAGTACATTACGTATGGACAATTCAGTGAGATATATTCAAGGATTGATGCCTGTACTCAACAATGTCAGCGACATTTTTTAAAAATTGAATGCTGTTATTAATAGTAGTAATAAGTTTTTAAGAGGAAGGGGGTTTATTTTTCCATTTTCAATGTAATCAATGTAATCTTTTCGATCTTCCTATAGACTTATATATTTGCCAAACAACTATAAATACGAATGTTTAGTTTAAGTAAATAATCTCGTCAAAAAGAGATGTTTCTTCTCTGAATTCAACAACACAATGAGTTCCTTTAATTCAATAAATAACTGTTGTAGGAGGAAATTAACAAAACATGAGAATCGCATAATCAACAGTGTGAAATATAGATTTCTTGATCATGTATCTTTATTTCAACTAAACAATAATTCTAAGCAAAGACTGGATAGTGGCTAGCAATGGAATGGAGGACGCGCGTTTCGTCCTATTTGGAACTCGTCGGCTGGATGTACCTGAATCCCAGAGTTGATCTTCACCCAGGGATTCGAACCCAGTACCGTTCACAGTCTTAAATAATAATGGGAAGATACAAGTAAAACAACACCAAGTAGATTTAAACAATAATTTTATTTAAATGATTCATCTCACTGATGATATATCCCTTATGTCCCTTAAATCTATTTCTTTGCTGATCATTTGTTTATTCAAAACTGTATAATGAAATATTAAATAACAATTCAGTGAATTTTAATAAATAATTAGACTTAGTGATTAAATGTTGGATCTAATTCTATGATTTGAAGTGAGAAGCCGTGATTAATGGAGTTCAAACATAATGAATGTAAGATAGTGAAAGTATAAATGATTGTATTTTAATATCGTCAATGGATCGAAGTTAGGCAGTGGTCTAGACGTTAAGTGAACAAATGATAGACTGAAGGTTGTGGGTACGATCTGCCATGTTCTGGTCATGACAACCGCTTTAGTATCCAATAGTGTATTTCCTTATTGATTATCAGTTATCCAATTCAAAACAAATTTCAACATGATGTAATTTTAATAGGGTTAAACTTACTTACTTACTTACTTACGCCTGTTACTCCCAATGGAGCATAGGCCGCTGACCAGCATTCTCCAACCCACTCTGTCCTGGGCCTTCTTTACTAGTTCCATCCAATTCTTGTTCATTTTTCTCATGTCTATCTCCATTTCTCGGCGTAATGTGTTCTTTGGTCTTCCTCTTTTCCTTTGACCTTCAGGATTCCATGTGAGGGCTTGTCTTGTGACGCAGTTGGGTGCTTTCCTCAATGTGTGTCCTATCCACTTCCAGCACTTCTTCCTGATTTCTTCCTCCACTGGGATCTGGTTTGTTCTCTCCCACAGTAGGTTGTTGCTAATAGTGTCCGGCCAACGGATCTGAAGTATTTTGCGTAGACAATTGTTGATAAACACCTGTATTTTCTGGATGATGGCTTTTGTAGTTCTCCAGGTTTCTGCCACATACAGTAGAACTGTCTTGACATTTGTATTGAAAATCCTGACCTTGGTGTTGGTTGACAGTTGCTTTGAGTTCCAGATGTTCTTCAGTTGTAAATATGCTGCTCTTGCTTTGCCGATCCGCTCCTTCACATCTGCATCAGATCCACCCTGTTCATCAATGATGCTGCCCAAATACGTAAAGGTTTTTACATCTTCCAAATCTTCTCCGTCAATTGTGATTGGATTGGTGCATTCTGTGTTGTATCGGAGAATCCTGCTTTTCCCTTTGTGTATATTGAGACCTATTGCTGCTGAGGCTGCTGCCACACTGTTCGTCTTCTCCTGCATCTGTTGTTGCGTTTGGGATAGAAGGGCCAGATCGTCTAAGAAGTCTAGATCGTCCAACTGCATCTTAGATGTCCATTGTATCCCGCGCTTCCCTTCAGACGTTGACGTCTTCATGATCCAGTCGATCACCAGGAGAAAGAGAAAGGGTGAGAGTAAGCAACCTTGCCTAACACCGGTCTTTACTGCGAACGACTTTGTCAACTGTCGTCCATGCACAATTTTGCAGTGTAATCCATCATATGAGTTCTGTATGATATTGACTATCTTCTGAGGCACGCCGTAGTGTCGAAGAAGTTTCCATAGTGTTGTTCTGTCCACTCTATCAAATGCCTTTTCGTAGTCAATGAAGTTGATGTAGAGTGACGAATTCCATTCAATTGATTGTTCCACAATTATCCGTAGAGTTACGATTTGGTCTGTACACGATCTATCCTTACGGAATCCTGCCTGTTGGTCACGAAGTTGGGCGTCTACGCAGTCCTTCATCCTGTTTAACAATACCCTGTTGAAGACTTTTCCCGGTATTGAGAGAAGAGTGATGCCCCTGTAGTTATCACAGTTGCTGAGATCGCCTTTCTTCGGTATTTTGATCAGAAGTCCTTCTTTCCAGTCTTTTGGTACTTGTTCCTCATCCCGAATCTTATTGAAGAGAATGTGGAGTATCCTTGCAGTTGCCGCTACGTCTGCTTTTAGTGCCTCTGCTGGGATGTTGTCCGGTCCTGCTGCCTTGCCGCTCTTGATTTGTCTGATGGCCATGCTGATTTCTTCAATTGTTGGTGGGCCAACATTGATTGGGAGGTCCGTGGGTGCTGCTTCGATGTTGGGTGGGTTCAGTGGAGCTGGTCGATTCAAGAGTTCCTTGAAGTGTTCTACCCACCTCTTTCGTTGTTCTTCAATGTTGGCGATTACCTTGCCTTCTTGCTTTTCAGTGGTCGTTCTGGTTTACGGTGATTTCCAGAGAGTTTCTTTGTTGTGTCATACAATTGTTTCATGTTTCCTTCTCTTGCAGCCTTTTCCACCTTCATTGTTAGATCTTCCACATATTTACATTTGTCGGTTCTGATGCCCCTCTTCACTTGCTTGGTTGATTCTGTGCATTCAGCTCATGCCTTGACTTTCTCTGCTCTTGTTCGGCTGGTATTGATCGCTGCCTTCTTGTTCCTCCTTTCTTGAATCTTATCCAGTGTACCAACAGTGATCCATTCCTTGTGGTGGTGCTTCTTGTGACCCAGAACCTCATGGCATGTTGAAGTGATTGCTTCTTTGATCCCCTTCCAGTTGCTCTCCACAGTAGTTCCTTCTCCATTGAGTAGATCATGAAAGGCCTGGAACTTGTTGCTGAGGACTATCTTGAATTTGTTGAGTTTGTCAGTATCCCGAAGAAAAGCCGTATTGAACTTTTGTGATATTGTCCGCCCCGTTGTTCGGTGCTTCTTGAGTTTCAATTTCATCTTGGCGACCAGTAAGTGATGATCTGATGCTATATCAGCTCCTCTCTTGGTTCTCACGTCCTCTATAGTCCTCCTGAACGTTTTGTTGATGCAAATATGGTTGATTTGGTTTTGTGTAGAGTGATCCGGTGAAGTCCATGTGGTTTTGTGTATGCGTTTATGTGGGACTATGGTGCCGCCTATGACCAGCTTATTGAAGGCACATAGATTTGCAAATCTCTCACCATTTTCGTTTCTTTCTCCCAGTCCGTGTCGTCCCATGATGTCTTCATATCCAGTGTTGTCCGTTCCAACATTGGCGTTGAAATCTCCTATCAGAATGGTCAGGTCCTTTGTTGGGCACTTCTCGACTATTGACTGCAGCCTATTGTAGAATTGATCTTTAGCGTCTTCATTGTAGTCGTTGGTAGGCGCATAGCATTGGATGATGTTCACTGAAATGCCCTCTTTCTTTGTTTTAAACGAGGCTTTGATGATCCTTGGTCCATGAGATTCCCATCCTATAAGTGCATTTTGCGCTTGTTTGGACAGCATCAATGCAACTCCTTGTGTATGTGGTGCATTTTCTTCTTCATGGCCGGAGTATAACAGGAGCTCTCCTGTAGTTAGTCGTTGTTGTCCAACTTGTGTCCAATGTGTTTCACTGATCCCAAGTACCTCTAGGTTGTATCTTTTCATTTCTGCAGCAATCTGGAAGGCTCTTCCGGTGTCCCACATTGTACGAACATTCCATGTACCTAAATAAATGATCGCTCTGGTTGTCAGAAGGGGCATCGGCCTCGTAACTTCCGAAGGGATTCGGTTTTCATCATGAGGCGTCATAATTCTTCTAAATGAAGATCTTCTGACTCCCAGGGCAGAGTTTAAAAGGTTTGAATAATTTTTTCTGGTTAGCGTTTTTTTAGCGAGTTAGTTTTCTACGGGATGGGGACGCTAACCCCATGCCCAACCCTCCTCCTTTATCCGGGCTTGGGACCGGCAGTAGCCCCCGGAGGGACTCCAGGCGGAGTTAAACTTACTTAAACAAATAAACAAATGAATTTTTCTTTTCAAATAAATTGACCATTAGGTAATAATAGATATATTTTTATCAGAAGTTTTGTAAATATTATAGTAATTTTAATAGTTGAGATCATGAATCAATTGAAGCTAGATCACCAATGAAAACCTGGAAGCACTGGACGGCCGTTTCATCCTAGTATTGGGCTCCTCAGCAGTGGCATTCACGATCCCTCCTCGCGAGATTCGAAAATTTTGCAACTTAATGTAAGCCACTTCTTCAGAGTAGATAGGTAAATAAAAACATCAGAAATATGGTTTTTCTTTTCGTTGGGATATAATAAAAATAATTTTTCTAGCAACAATCTTTTGAGCATTAACCACAATTGATTTTTTATCGATTATATGAAGATATCGATCCATCTTTTCTCATCACCATACGAACGGAATGGTAATAATATTCAACTGAATCTTTTGAGAAGGATGTTATTCAGGAAATGAATTCTTTGTGGATACACAAGGTGTCAGATATGGTGATCTAAGTTTTTTCAGGTGCATGCTAACTGTTCTCGAAAAATGTGTATAACACCTGCGATAATATGTTTGTCAGAATCATAGAGACTATTCGAAAACATGTAATTATTTTCCGTCAGAAATAATTAAATAAACGTATCCAACAAACAATACAAGTTACATACTGCATTCGTCAGCACACCATCGTTGGAACTCAGTTGTTATCTATGAGAAAAAATTGCATTTCACAGTTTCAATATTACACTATCGAATTACTACTTATGAAGATGAACTCGTGAACATCGTTGATTTGCAGAACTGGTTGATTCGAGTGGTAGTTTGTTGCACATCCCCTGATTGGTTTTACTTTCATGATCAATATGTAGCTATGTAGAACAGCCAGTCACAAAAGAGATTCATATCATTCTCCTTAGTCACTCGTTGTCTATACTCATTGTAAACTATGGATTTAAATAGTTATCTTGCTGTTTCAGTGTTCCTTTTGTTAAAATTTGAGAACACGGTTGAATATATTTATTTATAATGCAGAAGTTTATGTAGGGAACAAAAATCATAAAAAGTTTGAGTGTGCGTTAAGTGGTATTTACTGGTGTGATGTTGGGTTGGGTAACTATGTTAAAAGACTGACCGATGAAAGAGAAGCGTAATTACACAGAGGAAATATCAGCACTAGTGTTATGAGAATGCAACAGATGTGGCAATATTAGATTTGTCATTTTATGGTCGAAATCTCTATTAGGTCATTGATTCAGAATATACTAGAAAATTGATGGTTAATTCGAATGTTAATAATGGCTGTTGATTCGTAATTCGATCAATTCTGTCATTCAAAGTATGTGAAGCATTAGAGATTTTAACAAACTATTCCTTAATATGGTTAGTGTTTTGCTCGTACTAGAAGAGCTGTGTTAGAACTGTTGACCGTTGCAATTCCACCTTTGTCCAAACAAGATAGAATGAATTGATAAGGACAAAGGAACGAGTTTCTAGAACTTCCGTCAATGTTTCTCTATAGAAGAAGTTGACTTGATGGATTCATCAAGAGTTATATAGGTGTAAATAATCCAATTTTTAATTTCGGTGTTATCATCTCTAATGTATTGTTGAATCTGAGAATAGTTTATTGAAAACGGGAATTGTATTTTACAAATCGTCTTTTTTTGTTTTCTGTATAGATATGTAAATCCATACTAATCAACATATGCTCACTAGTGACCGTCTCCAAGAGGTATTTCCTAGAGTTCTAGTGAGAAGCAGTGACCAGTGGAGTTCAACCGGGTCTGTTGTGAGATAGTAACTTACTGAAGACAGTGGCGGATGTATCACTGAATTTGGTGGGTTATTTGAAGTTAAACACTAACATCGTTGGATGCCGGTCAGCTCATTGGTCTAGAGGTTTAGCGTTAGTGCGCGAGACTGATAGGTCCTGTGTTGGAATCTTGCTAGTCGGGATTGCGGATTCGCACTGCTGAGGAGTTCTACAATAGGACGAGACGGGTGTCCAGTGCTTCTGGGTTTTCCATGGTGATCTAGCTTCAATTTATTCATGATCTCAACTAATGAAATTAGTAATAATATACGCAAATACTCCTTCTAAAATAAATATTCGATTAATGGAATTCATAATTAAACATTTTATTCAACAACATCAAAAGCACACATTGGTTTATTGAGAACATATGTCATTTGAATATGCATTCGATGTGTAGAAATGGTTTGTAAGAGTCTTAGGAATAAGTTATTAAAATTACGTTTGCAAAATGATGGACATTCAAATACATGTTAATGGTTTACTGTATTATTAATTTTATGATATGATTTTTAGAGCTTAGATGAAATACAGTGTAAGTATGTATTAAATACTGGGGCAAGGAGGATTATCAATTCAATCACCTACCAAGGGAAACTGATTGTATCTTACTGGTAGTTGATATTTAGTTACGACAAGCAAAAAGTGGTTTGAATAGGATTCTTTTGAATTTCTCGATGTGAATACAATATATAATAATGTTTAAAGATGATTGAAGAAAAATTAAAGTCCATCCTACATTTAAAAAGACTAGAAGGAAATAGAGTAATCCTATTGGAATGTTATAGTTTAAACGATCAACAGAGATTGTAAGAAGAAAAGATATTCCACATGGTAATGCACATAAAAATGCAAAAATGTGAAGGATAAGCATAGTGACAGTACGTGAATTGTTTATCATTTTTGATGTTTGTGTATCCGTTGGTTGAAGACGACCACGTGACCAACGTATCACTTTCACTAAGAAAAATGTATCAATCATAATGACAATTAAAAATTGTGTTAGACATGTGTATGAAAATAAAGCTTGATAAATGATTAGGAAACCAATGTAGTGTTTATGCCAACATACATTACGATTAGTTATGAGAATCAAATCACTATTGATGGAAATGGGTAATGACATTATAATAGTTATAATGAAGACTGTGCTGATTATTATCCAGACAATATATTTGGAATATCTCCTAAAGATTAATGGTTTATGAATTAACAACAAACGATCGAATGCCATTATTAGAAAGATATTTCCACGAAAAATACATGTAACCGATTGAAAGAACATATACAATTTACAACTAGTAGTTGATGTTAATGAAATGAAATAATATACATTTCCTGATGTTGCAAATGGTAAACCAAATGTAGGAAACCAATATAACCATCCAATAATAATAACTAATGAAATATCTGATATAGCAAGAACACCTAGATATACAAATTGTCTATTATGTTGCACTAGATAATATAGAAATATTATAGCAACAATACAATTAGAAATCAAATCGAAGACTCCAATCAATGGGAATATATAAGCCATAAAACTTCCAAGAAATATTGAAATATCACATAATATTTTACTGGCATTTGGATGTCCTTGTTCTAACATCATGCAATCAATCAAATTGTTTACTGGTGTGTAAAATGTCGTCCAGTTATGATTCTCATTCATGTTGCCAATTTATCTATGTATGTTCATATAAATTCAATCCTTGGAATTTAGATTATTTGATGGATTTAATTTAAACATAAAATGCAAACATTTTTTGGCAAATGTAATAATAATCTCTAACAGTTAATAATGAAAACGCCCAAGCACTTTTTTTTCGAATGAAACTTTGTTAACTTCCATGAAACTCCAGGTTCTAATCAAATCAAATAATTTGCCATGAATTTTATTGGTAGTCAGTAAGACTAACTTACTTTGTTTAAGTTGTTCAACCTTCATTTTCGTTACAACAATTGTAGAAATGTGAATAGTCATGAGGAGTTAATCACAGTGCCAGTGATTTTTTTGTTTGTTAAATCAGTTCAATACCTTGTTTCATTTGTGTTGGTTAGTGTTTTTGGACTGCAATTTATTGATCTTTTTTGGTATATGTTTATCTTTTGCGGATTGCCGTGATATTTCCTTTAAGTTACAAGCATTATTAACAGAGATGGATGGTGACTAACACTTATTGATGAAGACGCGTGTCTCATCATATTCGAAACTCATCAGCTGGATGCACCATCGAGGGGACTGGGTTTCTTGTCTCGAAGAGATTCTTCCTCATTTCTTCCTACACTACAATCTGGATTGTTTTCTCCCACAGTAGGTTGTCAGTGTTTAATAGTGTCTGGCCAATGGATCTGAAGTATTTTACGTACACAACTGTTAATAAACACTTGTACATTCTGGATGATGGGTTTCGTAGTTCTCCAAGTTTCCGCACCATACAGTAGAACTGTGTTGACATTTGTATTGAAAATTCTGACGATGGTGTTGTTTGACAGATAGTTGTTTTGATTTCCAGGTGTTCTACAGTTTTAGATATGCTGCCTTTGCTTTGCTGATCTGCGCCCTCATATCTGCATCAGATCCACCGTGTTCATCAATGATACTGCCCAGATATGTTAAGGATTTTACATCTTCCAAATCTTCTCCATCAAGTGCGGTTCGATTGTTGCATGTTGTGTTGTATCGGAGAATCTTGCTTTTCCTTTTGTGTATATTGAGACCTACTGCTGTTGAGGCTGCTGCTACACTGGTCGTCTTCTCCTGAATTTGTTGTTGCGTGTGCGATAGAAGAGCCAGATCATCTGTGAAGTCTAGATTGTCCAGCTGCATTTTAGCTGTCCACTGTATCCCATGCTCCCCCTCAGATGTTTACATCTTCATGATCCAGTCGATCACCAGGAGGAAGAGGAAGGGTGAGAGTAGGCAAACTTGCCTGACACCGGTCTTTACCTCGAACGAGTCTGTCAATTGTCCTCCATGCACGATTTCGCAGTTTGGTCCATCATAGGAATTCCGTATGATATTAGCTATCTTCTCAGGCACGCCGTAGTGTCGAAGAATCTTCCATAGTGTTGTCTTGTCCATGCTGTCTAATGCTTTCTCGTACTCAACAAAGTTGGTGTAGAGTGATGAATTCCATTCAATTGATTGTTCCACAATGATCAGTAGAGTTGCAATTTTGCCTGTACACGATTGATCTTCACGGAATCCAGCCTGTTGGTCTCGAAGTTGGGCGTCTACGGAGTCCTTCATTCTGTTTAAGAACACCCAGTTGAAGACTTTTCCCGGTATTGAGAGAAGAGTGATGCCCCTGTAGTTATCACACTTGCTGAGGTCGCCTTTCTTCACTTCGAAATTAAGAACATCTAATTCTCAGTTCATACAGTCGATCTCAGTAGGATTTAAATGTCTAAGTGATATTACATAGAACATTATATATCAGATCCAAACCTGTTTATTCACACTTCATATTATCTACATCTTCATTACGTGTCGAAACTTATTAACTCCTCCAGTTACTCTTCTGGGGTTACTGCCGCTCCCATCTTGGATTTACTTCAAATTCTTTCTCTGAGAGTTTATAAACACATTATTCCTCTCTAATGTTTTCTCGGAGAAATCCGAACGCTTCATTTCTATCCGAAGTTTGTGCTGATGATGTCGTTCAGAAGAATGATGAAAGCTCCACGACCAAACCATCCATCTTAGAGAACAAAACTCCATCAAAATCATCCACCTGAGCTACAAATCTTCTCCACCATCTCCTCTTTAATTTCTCACATCAACTCGGCACCCAAATATTGTGAAACTATTCGATCAAATTTAGATGAAAGCTCTTTATTATTATTCTGCAAAGGGGGGTTGAATCTTCTTATGGATAAGGCTTCAATAAACCTTAGTATACGACCTTTTACACTTTTGTACAACACCATAAAAGCCGAATTAAGATAAATCTTATGACCTGTTTCAATTATGTGTTTGGCAATGGAGGATGATGGATGCTTATCCTCTATTCTTATTGGGTCATTTGATTCTATTTGTTTCTGGAACCATTTAGGTACATGATCACACACCATAATTTTGAAATAACGATTGCTTCTCCATATATATATGTGACCACACACACATTTAAATTGGTAAACACAGGGGGATGTGACGTAATTATTTTCTTGTCTTTTAGGTTTTCCATGAAGCATGAACCTTGTTGTTTCCTTGATAATGACCTTCGCTGCATGTTATTTCTTTATTATTCTTGTCTCCTCTTACCTCATATTCTAGTCTATTTCGCTTTTTATTTTTATATATAAATGTTCTTAACAAGTATATGTGTGATCAAACTGTCCGAAATGTATTGCGCTAATATATCATCACATAGTTCTGATAATCTTCATCTTCTTATTGCACTACCAAGAAATAGTTATCAGAGAAGGGTTCTTGTGGATATTATAAGTAATTTAATAGTTGAATTCATGAATTAGTTGAAGTTAGATCACTATGGAAAACTTGGAAGTACTGGATGACCGTTTCGTCGTGGGTCCGAATCTTGCGAGGCGGGATCATGGATGTGCACAGCTGAAGAGTTCCATACTAAGACGAAACGGCTGTTCAGTGCTTCCAGGTTTTCCTTGATGATCTAGCTTCAATTGATTCATGAATTCAACTATTAAATAGTTATCAATTTTTTCTCTAATTTACTTTGAATAATATAAATAGTCTTTCTGTTTACATAAACATTAGATGAATTTTGTTTTTATTTTACCATTTTTCTATTGTCACGACAACTAACTACTTGAAATAAAAAAACCAAATAAATTAAGTTTCCTTTCTACATGATCTGCAAGAAAGTCTACTTATTCTTTGGTGCTGAGGATACTTATCTAATCCAGATTAAGACCTTGGCGCGATCAGCTGACCGACCTAACCTTGAGGCTAGTACGCGTGAGTTCGAAGTGGGGTAGAGAGAAGAAAACTATTCTATCACCTGATTGGCTGACAAGCACGCGAACGACAGAAGACAGGACAACTGGAACACTACTCGATCTATTCCTGATAACCTGATTTCAGTTCAGTTCGGATTAGTGTAAAAAAAACATGAATAAATAAGTGAATAACCCGACCAAAACGTACAATAATTAGGAAAAATACAATTATGTCCAAAACTGGGAATTAGAGTAGAAAATAGAGTGCAAAATATTATGTTTAAATTACAATAGCTTCGGAACAAAAAAGGGTATGGCAATGAATCATACATCGAATGAAAGTTTATGTTCTGTAGAATAGATTAGGGACAAAAATAAATGTCAGTGTTTTACAAGTTTTGAATAAAATAGAATAACGTCCCAAAAAATAGCTTTCGTAGTTTGTCAGGGCTTCTTGTTTTCCTGTTCACAACAAAAGTTAATATCACTCTTCATCTTAATGTCTATCAACCACAAGTTGTATCATAATATACTTTATATAACAGGCAAATCAACATTATCTATAAATATTAATGTTAAACCTTCATTATTGAAATAAATCTTAACCCATTAACACTGTATTTTATGACCGAACTAAACAGAATTTTTGTGTGAAATTTATCTATTTACATTAGCTACAAAGCATCTTACATCATAGTTGATTTGATTTCGTCAAGATAAATCTTAACCTAAACCCTTAATCCTAAAGTTAACTACCTAATCCTTATCAAGAACAATGTGGGAACTATTAATAATCTATCTAGGTTTTGTAATTGTGAGTAATCCATATTCTTCTGAACGAAGATATGTGTACGGAACAGAACACGGGCGTGAACAATCGAATGTAATTAAGGCACAATTACAGGACTTGTTAATAAAATCTAACAATCAAATAGTAAATATGTAATTTGCAAAATGTCCATCGATTGTCTCAAAATGACTCAGACTTCATTGTTCTTGCATTTTCACACAAATTGCATTCTGTTTCCATTCTTTACAGTTCGATCCTGTTGTCTCTCTGCTGCCAGACATTTTGTTCACGACTAACATCACATACTACTTATGTCAATATAAGTAGCATACACCATATATGTATTTCGTGTTGTTTTTTTTTCGATGTACAAACAAAGTAACCTGTAGATGACTATACTAAATTCATTCATTACGTATTTTGTTTATATTTTGTGATGTTATTGTGTTCTTCCATATAAACTAATGTACTTACAAAGCTGTTTTCATATTGGTTAGGAACTGTCATAAAATTCATCTTTGTTATTTATAACTCATCTCTGTTCTATACTTTTACTGGAATTAGTTCATTTTAACAGTTACTTAACTTGGTCATTCACTGATTTATAGCATGTGTTGTAATTTTATTTATAGTCGTATATCTGAAAGGTACTTCTCCTTCGTTTGTTGTTTTGTGCCGATTATTAAACGTCGGGAAACATTTAGATTTAAATTTTGTATATATATTAGTATCAGAATGGGGATTTGTGGAAATTGAAGTAATTTTGTAATAGTTGAATTCATGAATCGATCTAAAATAAACTACCATTGAAAACCTGGAAGCACTGGACGGCTGTTTCGTCCTAGTATGGGATTCCTCAGAAGTGCAACTTCATGATCCCGTACACAGGATCAAAAATACCTCTAGACCACTGAAACGGCACTTCTTATTGTCTTCGGTAGGCAATTGCCTTCCAGCGGATACGGATTAGCTCTCGTGGTCACGGATTTTCACTAGAAATCCTGAAATTTTCTCTTGAATCTAGCCACTAGTGAGAACATGGTAGTTTTCACTTTGGGGTTTTCCAGTCTCATACTAGAACGATTATCATTATAAAAAGTGGGAACTTGTTTTCTTTTATAGATTTTCAGTTTTTTCATACATTTCCATCTTGTTAGCCATATCTTCTATCGGAGTTGAGAAGAATAGAAATTTGTCTGTTCTATCGGTAAAGATCCCTCTGTTTGTAAGATGGTAGTTGGAGGTAGTCAACACGAAATCCTGAGACTTAGGTTTTATGCTATTCGGTGCTCATTACCAAGGTGAGGTAACTGATACTCCCTGACTGATTCGATCACGTTCCACTCAGCTTCACAGACACAGTCAGTACCATTGAGCTAGCGAGACAGTGACTGACTTCTTGTAGTACTGAGCTGTATTGCACAACTAATTGGTCACTATGTAGTGACTACCATCATGTCACCTGCTTACGTCTTAACATTGTACATGTGATTCAGAGTCACGTAGACTAATGACTACATTTCAACTTGACAGACAGGACTTGATCAACAGTAAGAAAGAATTTGCATGCAAGATATTAGTCATCTTTCAATGATCAATGAATTATCCAAGAAGATCTCTCAGTTTATGCAGTTCATTTTTCAGACGGTTTACAAACATAGCTGGTATCATATAATATGGTAGATAATTTCACTCACTAAAGATTATATGGATATTAGTAGCCACCAGTAAGTCCTTTTATACTTACTTACTCCTTTTACACCTCGTCGAGGAGCATAGATCAGTGAACAAAATTCTCCATCAAACTCTATGCTGGACAATCCTTTCCAGTTGGTTCCAGTTGATATTCATCCTTTTCATATCTATTCCCGATTCCCAAAGAAATGTATTCTGAAGTCTACCACTTTTTGTTTTCCTTTGACGATTCCAACTTAACGCTTGTTTCATGATGCGGTTTGTTGCTTTACGCAAAATATGTACACAGTAAGCTGTTGTTAATGGTATCGGTCCAACGGACGTCAAATATCTTGAGTTTAGTTGTCCTATCAATACATAAAACTTTGAGATTTCTGAGACCAACTTGTTTGCTCTTTATTAACCATTTCACAGTCGTGTTTTAAAGAGAATCTGACTGTGCATATAAAAATGTTGGAGGTTTTAACTAGAAAAAACCGTTTAATTGATAACTCAAGAAGTTATAAATTATAATCAGAAGGGGATTTTGTGAAGATAGTAGTAATTTAATAGTAGAGTTCATGAGTCAATTATAGCTAGATCACTATGGGAAACCTGGAATCAGTGAACGACCATTTTGTCCTAGTATGGCACTAATCAGCAATACGCATCCAAAAGTGACTGGCTTCAAGAGATATTTACTAGAGTTCGAATGATAAGTTATGACCAGTGGAATTCAACCGTATCTGTTTAGACGGAGTAACTCACTGAAAACAATAGTGGATGGTGGTGCAATTTCGTGGATAAGTTGGAGTTAGATATTAACACCGCTAGTTGCTGACTCAGAAGTCTACAGATTGAGCGCGAGACCGATAGGTCATGAATCCTGATCCCTCCAGGCGCGATCGTGGATGAACATTTCTGGGTATTGATAGGATAAGTAAACTCAAGATACTCAATGTCTGTTGAACGGATACCATTAGCAACAGCTTACTGTGTACATATTTTGCGTAAAGCATCAAACCGTATCATGAAACAAGCGTTAAGTTGGAATCGTCAAAGGAAAACAAAAAGTGGTAGACTTCAGAATACATTTCTTTGGGAATCGGGAATAGATATGAAAAGGATGAATATCAACTGGAACCAACTGGAAAGGATTGTCCAGCATAGAGTTTGATGGAGAATGTTGTTAAATGATCTATACTCCTCGACGAGATATAATAGAAGTTTAACTATTAAATTATCTTCCTCCTATGTAAATTCATTTTTTTAAAAATGAATGTTACCAATTATATTTAAAATGTATTGTTCATTATAATTTGTCCTTATTACAAATTTCGTGTACTACTCGAAAGTTCACTGAAGTTATCAGATTGTATATTACGTTAATTAGTTCGTTCGTTAGTTAGTTAGTTAGTTAGTTAGTTACTATTTCAACTGTTAGAACATTGAAGTAACCTCATTATTGTTGTTGTCTGTAATTAAAAAAAAATTTTTTTGTACATAATTTAATGGATAAACTTTCTGTTTTGTATCATAGTGAAACCGTTTTTTTTTAAATATTTATTTATTATAAATAATAAGTAAGATGATTATAACCTTGGTGATTAGTTCGTTTTATATGGTTATTTGTTTCAATTATCTGGTCAAATACATATATGTAACAATATAGTAGGATAATATACAAGTATATTAGTAACTGTATTTTATGTTACTGAGCGAATTTACTCAAATGACTATGATATTATATATATATTACATACTATAACTATGGTAACTTTTAACTTTCCTTAAACAAGTGAACTCTTCTATTTGTGATTGTTACTGATACTATCACAGTAAAGACCGTATATATATATATATATATATAAACCGAAAAGAAAAGAAAAACCTATACACAAAGAATAATGTTTAACATGAATCTTTATACTAACTGGACAGAATTTACATCACCTTGGGATTTATTAATTGATTGTATTTTATTAAATGAAGGATATTCAAATGCTAGTAATACAGTATGTATAGTATCTACAGTATTTGGTGTATTAATGGGTTATATCTTTCCATTTATTGGTTTATTTAATATTATAAGTAATTGTATGATTATTATTATATTTTTTAATTCAATGATTAATTATAATAAACAATTTATATTATTAGGTATATTATCCATAACAGATATTGGAATTATTCTATTTGTTGGTTGGTTACGATTATTTCCAACATTTGGTTTACCATATATGACATCAGGAACAATTTATTATTTTATATTAACAAGATCTTCTTTAAGTTGTAAATTATTTACATTTTTTCAAGGATTTTTTTGTACTTTAAGAGGGAATCTATTTATATTATTAGCAATTGATCGTTTTATATTAATTTATAAACCATTAATTTATAATAAATTATCTAATCAATATAATTGGTTATTAATATTGATTATTATCATAATAACAATTATTATAGTATTACCATTAACAATATTAGCTGATCTTATAGAAATACGTCAATTAACTGTATGTTGGTTTCTAGATAATACCAATTATTTATTAATACATCAAGCATTATTATCAAATACATGTCCAATACAATTATCCTTAGTAACATTAGTTGATTTATTTTTTTTAATTAAAGTAATTAAATGGACACGTAATTTACAACGAGTAGGTCATTCAACATCATCATCGACATCAACATCAACATCGTCAACAACAACAACTAATAAAGTCAATATCTCATTGATTGTTACTATGCTTATATTACAAATTGTAGCCTTTTTATTTTCATTACCTAATAGTATTGTTTATTTAATATCATTAACTATTGATTTTCAATTAATTAGTTCAGATATTGTACGTTTATTAGTAATTACTAGTAATATGTCATGGAATTTAATATTTTTTCAATCATCATTTAATATATTTATTTATTATTATCGTATACGTAAATTTAATCAATTATTAAAACAATGGATTATATATTGTCAATGTAATCGTCAAAAATCAATACAACAAAATACTTCAATAACGAATCGTTAATAAAAAAGAAAAAAAAGAAGAAAAAAACGAAAAAGAAAATTTTTTTTGTTTTTTTTCCAGTTTCTATGATCAAATTCATTGAATTTATGTTGTCAAGTAGAAATTGGATGAGAAATGATAAAAAAAGAAACAATGACAATATTGATCTAGAAGGAATCATCATTAGAATTGTAGAATTTTTCTTTGTTTTTTTATATTTATTTCATAATAAATTATTGATAACTATAAGTAGTATGTTAAATGATTGTTGAAAAGAATTGAATTGAATTGAACATTGATAAATCTATGATCGTATACGTTAGTGAATTACATAATCATTTTTGTTTAAAGAAGTGATTGTAATTTGCATTTAGTTTTGTGAATCTTTCTTCTGTTTTTTTTTAAATATAGACTTAGTACTAGAATATTCTCGGTCTTATTTATTTCTCAATAGTGGTAATAATAATAATACTACTAATAATAATAATAATAGTGAAAATGATACTATTTAGAATTATAAGGCTGGTAAGAGAGTAATATTTGAGATGGTGAAGAAGATTTGTGGCTCACGTGGATGATTTTGATGGAGTTTTGTTCTCTGAGCTGAATGGTTTGGTCGTGGAGCTTTCATCATTCTTCTGAACGAAATCATCAGCACAAACTTCAGATAGAAGTGAAATGTTTGCGTTTCTCCATATGCGTTTCACAGCTTGTTCTATACACCTCGATGTTGATTGGTTCTTATTGGATGTGCACATTGAAATCAATCCAATTTATCAACCAATCAGGAAAATCAAGCACAAATATAGGAACAAAAATCCAATCAATGGGAGACACAACCAAAACAATGAAGTAAACAATGACAAATTTAAGGTCAATAAAAAGCAATCAACGTCGAGGTGTACAGAACAAGCTGTGAAACGCATATGGAGGAATTCGAACATTTCACTTCTATCTGAAGTTTGTGCTGATGATGTCGTTTAGAAGAATGATGAAAGCTCCACGATCAAATCATCCAGCTCAGAGAACAAAACTCTATCAAAAAGAGAGTAGTATTTCAGGATAAAATGAAAAAAAATACACTATCAATTTCTTTGTTATTTTCACGTTTTTGTTTACAAGATATATATTATATCCCTATGAGAATAATGAATAATAACCATCAAAATCTATTTCTGGACTAATACTATGCGTATATTTTTATCGTATAATTGTTAAATAACTAAACTATACATATTCATGTCCCTCTTATTATGAGCTTTATATTGACCTATGAACCATTATTATACGATTTACCATTCTTGAGTTATGCCTAGTCTACTAATTTCAGTCTCCCACATTTACAGCCACTTTTGGCCAGATCTAATGCAAATGTCATTCTCTGTTGTATGGTACGACGTGGTCTGTCTGGTTTGTATATAAACCCAGTATGTTTGAGATAAATGATTCATATTGCAGAGGCTGAGACTGGTGTTCTGGATTTAACAGGCTGGGCTAGGCAGAAAGAAGGACGGATAAGGACTCTAGAATGCTCGTATGGGTTTATGCGTCATTGGTCCGGTCGGTAAGTTACTGTTCTCTAATTGGCGGTATCATTGCGTTGTACATTAGTAGGACACAGGGCACAAGTTATAATATTATATATATATCACAAAGGTGGTTTTATGGATATTGTAGCAATTTAATAGTTGAATGCATGAGCTGATTAAAGCTAGGCCACTATGGAAAATCTGTGATCACTTGAGTTTGAAGAACTATTGTAATCTTCATCAAAAATCCACAAGTATTTGTAAATAGTCATCTGGGAATGATACTACAAAACCGACATCACTGTAACGAATAACTCTTGATAACAACTCTAAAGAAGAACCCAGAGCAGAGTAATTTGTAGAACCTGATCGGTGACCTATACACCTCTAGGGGTAACAGGTGTAAGCAACGAGTAACGCTATTGTTGTGCACACAGATTGTTTACAGTATCATTCTTTTTTCATTATCTATTCCATTCGGTTAAGTTAAATAAACTATGAATTTGTTGTTCCCTTAAAAGAAATGGTTTGTTATCGAAGTTTCTCTTTCAAAATTCCTTGTTCTTTCCTAAAAGCGATCATCTGTAGGTGTTGCAATTATCATAATTGCTTAGTTTGATGATAATTTAAAAACGCGTTGGGTATTGTACAACTAATTGAATCCAATTGAATGACAACTGATGAATGGAGTTCAAAACCTTATTACTTCGTACGCACACATTAACAATCATGTTACTGATAACGGAATAAAGTGTTTAACGTACGGAAAGTATTTAGAATACGTGAAGTTCATGCATTCTAGTACCAATCATCCTCGTAACCGTTATCATATAATCCTCAACGGTGTTTGAAATCAGAAGGCAATGAGAAGCAGCGACCACAGTTTTATTAGCAGATAACTCAGACCACAAAGCGGAGAGGCGAATGAGTGAGTTCGCGAGTCGAGTGTGTATAGGATTAAATGCATATATATATATATATATATATATATATATATATATATATATATATATATATATATATATATATATATATATATATATATATATATATATATAGGAAAATGAATGGGTCATCAAATCAATTAAGCAGCTAATGATAAAGCTAGCAGAATGAATATATGCGAAGGCAGTAAGAAATGATCAAACAAGCGCAACAATAATAAAGGTACAATGATATAGATAAGTTATTATTGTACTAATGACTCAATCCGTTAAATAAGTTAACAGAAGGACTTAACCGAATTAAATGTGAACAAACTCAATTGCATGTGAGTTGCTATAAAGTAAGTAGATAAGGTGTTGCTGTTGATACACACTGATTGTAACACAAATAATACGTTGAAAATCCCTGCAGAGTATTTTACTGTACAGTAGTGTGATTTATCCGTTATTTCGTCTCGTCTTTTATTTTAACTTCTGCTTAGGTCCTTTCTTTAACCACGCCCTAAGTTCTTTAGTCCTCTTCGCCTTGACCTTTGCCATTTGACTTTCGTTAAGTTTCCCCTTTATTATTTAATTTTATTGTTTTATGGTGTCGTGCTCGACCAAACTCAATATTAAGGTATGGAGTGGTAGATCCTCGTTAACCCACGAATACCTGTTGGAAACAGTTATTTGAACCATTGCAGACAAGTATTTAATCCAACATTGTTGAGAATACTCTTACTGACTCTCGAGTACCGAACACTCGTTTCTCAATCATTCCTTTTGCTGCTTAGCAAGTTACTTCGCATCAAAGTAACATTTGACAACATAGCACGATCTATACCATTTGGGGCATTCCTCACTTCAGATATAATTTTGTTTTTTCCTAAATTAAAATCGATTGAATTGAGCACACAGTTTATGTTTTGATATAATTTAATACGGGTCGCTTAAAAATGCTTTGTGTGCTACACCTTAAAATGTAGTATGGTCTAATCGAATAAATCTTGGTTTGTTAGCTTTATGTTCACACCAATTATTGGCGCATTTCAGTCGATATAAATGGTTTTTAATAAGCAATTTTTAGCTCCTGTGGGATACTATACCGAATCTTTGGGTCAGTAAAATGTCAATGGGTCTTAGCTAGATCATTCAGCAGTCAGATCACTGAATATCAATTGTAATAGTGATTTCATCGTGTCAGTTATACTTTTGATTTATAGTACACAATCCTTACTTTTCACTGTACGAACCGTCAAATCTCAACCTTCTGATCAATGACGTCGTACGAAAAAATAACGATCTCTTTTTTTCACGGTTATAATTCTGCACTTTCAGTTCATCTGCTAAATGTAGATATAACTAGAATTTGACACTAACGAACAGAAAACTGTCGACGACACTGACTGACTTTATAATCCAGGTCGATGACAGTACAAATATAGACATCAACAAATAATACACTGATCGTACGACAATTTTAGTATCATCACACTTGCTGCGAACTAAATGTCACTTATCTAAGGAACTCAATCACTTGTTAACTTTATCCATTTCAACACAACTTAACAGAACTTTAAAAAGTTATATTGTTCGTCAATATGTCATCCTAAATTGCTTTACATTTAACCAACTTGTAAATCATACGTCTATCGTTTGTTTGCGTACCTGAACTACAGAAATAGGCTGTAAAGTGCAATTTTGGAGGCTAGTTAGAAATCCAGCTTTCTGATCGGATGATTGTTAGGATAAATATTCAGAAGTCGGAAACGTGACTAATTCAGGCAATTAGAACAGAACGTATTAGCTATAAGGCCGTGAAAGAGCCTGATTTTTAGCTAGTGTAAAGTTCTGACACTTTGCTCAGCTGTCCTGATGAATTACATTCTCAAGGTCGTTCAGACTCCAGTCAGTCTGTAATAAGTCCTGTTCTTATGGAAATATGACAAATGATTCAGCAAAGAATTATAAAGCAGGTAACAAAAGTAAACACAGGTTTAGTAATTGTTCGTCCTGTGGTAAATTTCATCCATGTAGTTAATGATTCTCGGGTTATTCTTAAAGCTTAAAGTGTATCAGAATCGAACACATTGGTTCGGTGTATAAAACGATTATTCGTTTCGCCGCTATTATCAATAAATTCTGTAATTCAGATCCTAATAATTCCAGTGGTTCTAATGATCATATACTATTCTTATTTACACCTTTCAGTAATTCACTTCATATTCAATAATGATCATACTTGTACAGTGATGCTTTTCACGATTTTATTGTTGACAATTACGGTATTAAATCTACCGTTTTAGTGGGAAATTCGTAGTTATTTAGCCTCAGTGGTATAATTAAAACTATTATAGTTTCTACTTAAAGTATTTCTGGTCAGAAACTTTATATTCTAGGGTGTTGTAATTTCATGATTAGGTACGATAAATCTCCATATATAAATTGTGAATTCCCCATCACTGATTGTGGACCATCTATCCTAAGTCTAGAAATGGACAATTCTCCTTATTGACCACTGATGATGGTTCCAATGAAATGCTGGATAACTTTTTAACTACAGGATCGAAATGTGACAATTCGCTTACAACTCCAAAGCCCAACTACTTTGATGCTCAGACAGAAAATGTCGAGAACTTGAAGACAAACACCAAGTCTATTACTGTCGCAAAATTCAAGGAACCAGAGTGGGAAAGAGACAAATTCTCTCAGTGCCGGACTGACAGACTGTATGCGAGAGAGACAATAATAAAATTTCCAAAACAAAAAGACGTTCGTGTAATTGCAGAGATTTCACGTGTTACATGCTGTGGATGGATGATGTCTTGCAGTTTACGAAAGGTTTGCTAAAAATGGTTGATAAAACTATGGTTCATATGCAAGTCAGTAACAACAACCGAATACGTTGTAAGGACCCGGGTGAGCCTGTTCCAATATCTGTTGTTGATTCTAATGCTAGTGAGTGCATTCTAGATCATTTAGAGTCTAACACGACACAGCCGGATAAACACATACTAGATCTCAAAAATCTGGATTCACACTGAAGCTATGGAAGTCATAGTACTTTCTCTAAATGATGATTCTTTTTTTACTTGATTGCTTAAATACAGTGCATTCAATTATGCCCATCCACCTCTTTATGTCTTGAATCGCAATGTTTCTGTAATTCTAATCTAGTAACTCAATTCGAGTAATTATAGATATCACATTAATACAACTCTTTTCATTTTAGCCCCAAATGGTTCTGTTTATTCCCCATCATTACATTTTATTTTCAACACTTTATCTTATGATGACGAGCCTACCTTTCCCAATTTTAATTTCATGACCTATCATCATGACGATTCTTCAAGCCCTTAACGATAAGACTGTTATTAGTTTCTCTGATAAAAAATAACGTTTTACCACCTTTGTCCATTCTACCTCAGTGTTACCATGTTTAACGGAATTTTATTATCACTATTATTATAATTGTTATCATCTTGATAATTAAGTATTTATTTGCGTATATATATATGAATTCACCGAAAAGAGAACTCTTCGTTGAACCGACCTTTCTTATTTTACATCTCAGTGAGTAAGTTGCGTTTACTATCACACAATTGGCCAAAAGTGTGGTATCATTCAATGGACTGAAGGCGATTATCTAAATTCAAGTTCCATTGTGTCCACATTTCTGTTCATGTGAACTCAATAAACAAACATTTTTACGTAATATCTGGGTCTTTTGTATACGTTTCTATGAGAAAATTATGATCGATCAACCAACGGGTTTTTGGCTCACCGAATAAAGATTACGATTCTATGAGCTATCATCTTTTACACTCATCTCACTTAACCACTCTATGTACATACACTAGTAAACGAGATGTGATGCAAACGGATATGACCAAAACGGACTTATAGTTAGAAATTCAAACTTCAGTACTAATGAACAAGTATTCATAGTTTAAACACTCCGATTTCGTTCACAACTCGTTCGTACACATAGTTCAAGGATGCTGATGTTAATTAATTTAATCGATTTAATATTTAAGTAGATATTGTAACTCATAATCAAGTGTTCTCACCTCTTAAATGAGGGGAAGATATTTCATGTCTTTTAGCGGATGAAGTGACAAAAGTACACTCGCATCATATCATATATATCGTTACCAGATAATTGAAGACGATTTCTCGTTTTTACCACTGGTTAACTATGCTTTATGTATCGCTAATTACCTATTTAGGCACCGTGCATTAGCACTATGAGCCAGAACAGGTCAACCATATTACGTTACTATAATGGAACAAATAAATTCAAAATGCCATGGATTAAACAAAAAGATTTTGCAGAAAAAGTGCTGGTATCTAATCTTAAAAATTTACCATTTTGTTTGAGCAAATAAATGGTTTCATCACAACACATGTATCAATAAGTTCTTTATGAATAACTAATAACAATAATAATGACACATATTCATCTCTATAAAGACAAATCGGTAAAAAATTATTGACTTCGAATAAACTAGTGAAACAAGTCATAATGACTTATCAAGAAAGTGTCTCATTCCCACTCAATAAAATTGGGGGAAGATTACCCAACAATTTAGACAGGTAACGCATTCCATGTATCAGCTCTTTCTTATTAGCAGAAATTACGGTTGAATCTTGGCTGCTTTCTTGGTATTCTGACCTGTGAGTTGATATCTTGCGCTCCAAATATATTTTTCAAGCGGTAAAACGGAACTTAAATACAGTGAATAAACTAGAGCTGAAGAAGTCGAAGACTTGGAATACTTGGGATTGCTTACTGTATGCAAATATCAATATTGAAAGCAGATAGTGGTAAAACGTTTGGGATATACCATGGGATTATGGTCCAGTTCGTTACTAGTACTGCTATAAAAATAGACCTAATCCTAAAATTGTAGATTTGTCATGATGTGAAAACCTAATTTATAAGATCTTACGTGGAAGTCACGTCATTGTATATTCTGATCTGTCGTATCGTATTAATCAGCAATATACTTGGGCTGAATATAGAACAATATATTTAATCTGAATAAAAACAAGTTATACAGATTGACCATGCACCGATTAATTGTTGAATGAATGTTCCTGCGTTCACCATTGTTAACCTGGACTTGTGTTAAATGTTAGATATCTATTTTCCGAGTTATCTAATGTTCAACTTAGAGAATGGTGGTTAAAACCAACACCACTACAGTACAATAATGGAACTGGTTGATCATCTCACGGCTATGTAGGAGTAAACGTTTCCCCCATATAAATGATACTCGAACGTCCAACATCGGTGCTGATCAAGTTGATAATTCTAGACATCGACTAGCTGTAGACTTCGGGTCGAGCATCACCATCAGATCACTTTTTATCCACCTTGAAACGCTTTTCACGCTACGGCTTGTGGTTTAGGAATTTAACTCTAAGTTACTCTTGATTTCTTATTTCCCAACCGTCCTCGACTTTGTGATTGTGCACGTAATAGTTATTTCGTCAAAATGTACTCACATACCATTATTGTTTTACAGGTCAGAGAAATGTGGCTGGTACTAAAAAATCATCCATCAGTTTGGACCGTATCTGGGTTGGGCGGCTGAATGTCGAGTAATTTACCGAAAGTCATCAGTCCCAAGAATAGATAATGTAGATTAACTAAATGCACACTTTGGACCGGCTATAAAGCCGTTTTATTCCTTTGTGCTCTTTTAATCTTTGACCATGACACACTACTTTTGTAAGATTATATTTGTTTTAGACACTCAACAAGTAGGCCTCTCAGTTGTTTATTACTATAGATCAAACCAGATTACGTGCTCGGAGCTAGATATGACTTCGACATAAGCTATCAAGTCACGCTGTTTCTGTCCAACTAAGGTGGAATTCACCGTCCACACTGACAATCTATAATGCAAATCTGTAATATCCATGTTATCTCGGGAAGTTCTTGTCATTGTGCCTGTTACAGCTAACCATCAAGTTCATAAGAAGGTAAACAAGAGCGTTTATAGAGCAGTGGTTTATGACGAGGCCATACATAAGTTTTCTGTATTCTGAGTGTCCCAAGTTTGATGCATTCATGTGTTTTCGCCTAATTTTAATTTCAGATCTATAACTACTGCGGCTTCATAGTGCTCATATAACTTTGTGGTGAAAGGAGAAATATTATATTTCTGATCAATTTCAAATGAAAATTATTTGGAGAGTGTAGCGGTAAATAAATCCCCAAAATAAATAGCTCTAAGTTTTCGACATTGGATGCTGACCATATGTTTTAGTGGACTCATCTAGCTGAAGGCGCTAGGTCATGCATCCGCACCAGATCACGTGCGGTAACGCCGTGCTCAACATCAACCGCAATCGCTAGCCAGATTAGATCAGGGAATTCCGATGTATTGGTTATCGCCAAATACACTCTTCCGATCTCCTCGACTCTGTCTTTTGATTTCTCTGGGTGGGAACGAAATATATTAGAAGGTGTTACTGGTAGAAGCGTTGTCAAACACTGAATACCTGTGACATCATCATTGGTGAGCCCGACGTGATCTGGTACACCTAATTGCAACTGTGAGTCTGTTCCTGTTTGGGATTTTTATATATCATTGCTTTATTTTTTTACTTTTTAAACATTGTGATTTTTTTCGTGTTTTTTCTTGGATATATATATTTTCCCCTCGTTCATTATCGTACTTCATACTTCATCATGACTGAACAGATACCTAAAGTGCTCAAGCTTAAGACTTTGTCCCCACCTTCGTTTCAACTGATGCCTTTCTGGCCCGACAGCACCAAAGCCTGGTTCTGCTACGCAGAAGCCGACTTCCACGAGCACGGCGTGATCGACACACGTGCACAATTCCTCGCAGTAGTCAAGGCACTACCGCGCGAATTCAACAGGTACGTAACACCTAGTATGTTTACTAGTGATGTTTCCGATCCTTACGAAATCTTAAAACGCTCGATTCTTAAACGAGGAGACCTAACCGATCGACAAAGGTTAGATCAACTCTTCAATAACATCGACCTGCAACACGGTTCTGCGACGGACATGTTGCAACGGATGAGAGAGGTAATAGGCCCAAGAACTTTCGACGAAGGTCTATTCAAACAACTCTTCTTGTCAAAACTTCCCCAACAGGTGCAAGCAGTTCTGGTCTCGTTTCAGAACAACGCCTTAGACGAGCTAGCTGCATCTGCCGACCGCATTTTAGAAATTACGAAACCTTCTACTACCGAGGTATTTTCAGTCAAAGAAAAACCTCAAACGACTCAGAATGACATAACCGACTTATGTCATTCACTCACGCGTTGTCTTAATCTTCGTACCGACCGTAAGAGATCGCGCACTCCACGTAGAACCATTTCACGTAAGCGATCTGTCTCTAGACCACGAGAGACAGATAACCCCGACTGGTGCTGGTATCATAACCAGTATGGAAAGTTTTCCAGAAATTGCAGAAAACCCTGCAATTTTCCCAACACGAAACCGACTGATTCGAAAAGCAATTCGGGAAACTTCCAAGCCGGCACGCGTTAACGGCAACCGTAGCCGGCGAACATAGCCATCTGTTATACGTCACAGATGTGACAACGAGAGTTCGCTACCTCGTCGACACTGGCGCAGAAGTTAGCGTTCTCCCAGCAAATCCTAACGACCGACTTCACGAATCGACCCTAAACTTACAGGCGGCAAACGGAAAACCGATCGCTACGTATGGCAAAAGGTACGTTTACCTTAACGTGGGTTTACGCAAACCCATTCACTGGAGTTTCGTTGTTGCAGATGTTTCTATGCCAGTCATTGGTATGGACCTTCCACAACATCACAATCTGATCATCGATACGCGCAAACGGAGGCTAGTAGACGGAAACACTAATTTATCCGTTTGCGTAACTTCCTTCTCTGGTTGCAGATTATCCCCAGTCACAATTAAGCATATGATAGACCCACTCTATCAACCACTACTCGATAAGTACCCTGGGATACAACAAACTCAACCGAAACTACCGTGTGTAACCAGCAATGTTACACATCACATCACGACTACAGGACCACCTGTATTCTCTAAAGCATGACGACTAGCTCCTGAAAAGCTAAGGCTAGCGAAAAACGAATTCGAACACATGATAGACTTAGGGATCATACGACCATCAAATAGTCCATATGCATCTCCGTTGCACATGGTCCCTAAAAAGGACAGCAACGATTGGCGTCCAACCGGTGACTATCGGCGATTGAACGCGAAAACCATTCCCGATCGTTACCCGTTGCCTCACATTCACGATTTGACAGCTACCTTGAAAGGTACAACTGTCTTTTCGAAAATCGACTTGGTTAAAGCGTATAACCAAATCCCTATGGCTACTGACGACATACCGAAAACAGCTATCATAACTCCCTTCGGACTCTATGAATTTTCGCGAATACCTTTCGGTCTAAGGAACGCTGCTCAAACATTCCAAAGATTCATAGACGACGTTTTTCGAGGTCTCAAGTTCGTACATGCGTATGTTGATGACTGCCTAATCGCAAGTCCGGACAGAGAAACATATCTCAAGCATCTGGATCTTGTTTTCGAACGATTACAAAAACATGGCATTACTGTAAACGTTCAGAAATGCCAAATTGGAATCGACTCATTAGACTTTCTGGGACACACTATCGATGCTCAAGGTATCCGACCCCTTAGAACCAAAGTGGCGGCCATTCTGGATTACCCAGAACCGACCACCGTCAAGCAATTACGCACGTTTAACGGCCTCGTAAGTTTCTATAGACGTTTCATACCGAAATGCGCATTACTTATGAAACCTCTGACCGACCAACTTCGTGGAAATGCGAAATCCATTAACTTGGACGACACTACACGAAAAGCATTCTCCACAGTTAAGGAACTGATTGCTCAAACAACAATGCTCGCACATCAGGACACCGAAGCACCCATTAGTATCGCAGTAGACGCATCCGGCTCGGCAATCGGTGGCGTCTTACAACAATGGGTTAACAACTCCTGGCAACCCTTGGCATTTTTCTCTAGAAGGTTGCTAGACACCGAATCGAGGTACAGCACATTCGGTAGGGAACTCCTAGCTATGTATTTTGCTGTACGGCATTTCCAACACTATATCGAAGGCCGTGAATTCACTCTTTTCACGGACCATAAACCGCTCACTTTCTCGTTAAGCTCTCCTTCTGACAAGTACTCTCCCCGTGAGTCTCGACAACTGGACTACATTTCGCAGTCTACTTCAGATATTCAACACATCTCTGGAGCAAACAATGTAGTTGCAGACGCCTTATGTCGCATAACTTCCTTGAACAGTTTCCAAGGAATCGACCTTCTTAAACTCGTCGAGCTTCAAAAAGAAGACACTGATCTTCAGCACGAGTTATCGTCCACAACACTTAAACTACGCATCAAACAGATGGGAACAGGTAAGGAAACCTTACTTTGTGACACATCTACAGGTAGGGATCGCCCAATCGTACCGAAACATTATCGACGCAATGTCTTCAATACATTGCACAAACTTTCTCATCCAGGTGTTCGTGCAACCATCAAGCTTATAGCAGAACGGTTTTGCTGGCCTGGCATGAATAAAGACATGAGGGAGTGGGCACGCTCCTGTGTAAGCTGCCAAAAATCTAAGGTTATCAGACACAATAAATGTCCCTTAGGCTCATTTAAAACTCCCGATGCTCGTTTCGACCATGTTCATCTGGATTTGGTAGGACCTTTACCAGATTCAAATGGATACTCTTAACCTGCGTTGGCCGTTTCACTCGATGGCCAGAAGCAGTACCTATCAAGGACATCACTGCTGAAACAGTGGCTCGCGCCTTCGTCGAATGATGGGTAGCAAACTTCGTCTGCCCTTCAACCATCACTACAGACCGCGGACGTCAGTTTGAATCTGAACTTTTCCGTCGTCTGACCACACTTTTAGGAATCACTCGCTTCCGAATGACTGCCTACCACCCACAAGCAAACGGGTTGGTAGAACGTTTTCACCGACAACTAAAAGCTTTACTATCAGCTGCAAACGTTTCACAGTGGACGGATGCTCTTCCACTCGTCCTATTAGGTATCCGCAATGCAGTGAAAGCTGACATTGGATACACTGCGGCTCAACTCGTTTATGGAACGACACTTCGACTTCCAGGAGAATTCGTGGATCCTTCATCCTTTTCAATGAACATGGATCCAACCTCCTACACGAACAGGCTTACAAACTCAATGCGTTCAGTTAAACCTGCTTTCACTCGACCTCAATCAACTGATGTTTTCGTCCAACCTGACTTACGATGTAGTACACACGTTTTCGTTCGTCCAGACTCGTATCGACGACCATTCGAATCAGCATACGAAGGACCCTTCAAAGTTCTTCAACGTGAATCTAAGTACTATATAGTCGATAAGAACGGAACAAACGATAGCATCAGCATCGATCGCTTAAAAGCAGCGTATTTAGAAGGAAATCCTATTCACGTCGATTTTCCTTCGGTACAATCGCACAACACGACTCCTACACTCATAATTCCTCAACCGACAACCAACACTAGCGATGATACTCCAAATGTATCTGAAAATAAACCTAAAACGACGCGTTCTGGAAGGAGAGTAAGATTTCCAGAACATTTAAACGACTACTGCACGTAAGGCACTACTCGATATTTTATATTATCTCGATTTTTCTTTTTACGATATATAATATTTAGAAAAAAACAATTTTAATATGCCTATATATTTATATTTTTATTTAAAAGAAAACAAAAAACAAAAAAAATTATTTTTTTAACGCTATTACGTGTGCTTGAGTTTATTTTCCATCTGTGTCACAGCTAGAGTAGGGCTTCAAAATCGGAAAACCTGTGAAAACCTGTATATCATGCATATTTTGTTCGTTCTTGGATTTTCTACTCGCCTGCGATGTCCTCTGAGTTGTTCCGATCTGATAAGAAAACAATAGAGGATATATTATTTCCAAAGTCATTTCTGTACATGATCTATACATCTATACATAGTAAAGAGGTCTAGCTATTCAAGCCGCCCTTTGTATGGTAAACCTCATGGTTCTGAAATTGCACAGGTAGCTGCCCTCTGAACTTTTTCCAGGACATTCGGGTCACCTCTTAAACGGGGGCTTGCAGTCTGAACGCAGTTCTGAAGCTTAGTTCTCATTAAGGTTGTGTATACTGTAGTGAATATGGTAGTATCCAACTTAGTGAATGTCCTTTTTAGAGCCCAGAGTGTTCTAAACCACTTAGCTGCGACCTCTCAGCAGTCGGCCGTGATCTTAACATCGTGACCCACTATTCCCACAAGGTCCTTGTGAGACCAGGCTATAGCTACAGGCACTTCCCCTATGTTGTACTTATTCAACATGTATCCCCAAGGTGCACGCAGGCACACGGCTGCGTTGATAGGCAACAGTCACTCTTTATACCAGCTAATCACAATATTTAAGTCTGAAGTGGGCATGCATCTGTCTCCGGTTTTTTTCTCTCCAGAGTTTTGCATTATCACCGTATATTGACATTGGGGACTGAACTATACTCAAAACTTCGTTCAAGTACACTATAAAAAGTAAATTACCTAAAACAGAACCTCGCGCTACTCCGCAAAGTACTGGTTTCCAGGATTAACACTTGGAATTTATTCTTACTTTCTGTCTACGACCTACCAAGAAATACTGAAGGCGTTTTAGGGGAGGTCCGGCAATGCCTAGATTTTCCAGCTCGAAGAGCATTCTATTTGTTGTTACCATGTCAAATGTTTTGCTGAAGTCTATGTAGACAACATCTACTGATTTTTCATTGTCTATAGTCTCCATTCATCACTCCCTTACTATAACGAGATTTTTTGTGCAAGGTAACTTCTTCCTGGGACCATGTTGTTTGCTGTTTGATAAGCTGTTGGTTTCCATTAATGTCAATAGGTTTTTTTGATTATTCTTTCCAGAATCTTTACTACGACACCGGTAAGACTGACAGGTATGTAGTTTGATGCAAATTGTCTTGATCCTGCTTTGTGTATTACAGTGACGACTACATCCTTCCAGTTCGTGGGTAACTCGCCTTAGTTAAGTGATGTGTTGAATATCACAGTTGGTGAGGCTGCAATATATTTTGCAATTTGTCCCAGGATTTTTGGATGTAGTTCATCCGTTCCTGTTGAGTACATCGTTTCGATCGAAGCTCACAGTGAGCAGACGATTTTTGACTTTGTAGTTGGGTCGAGCTCTTCGTCTAGAAGAGGCTCCTGAATGGAAACTGTCCCAAATAGTTTGCGATAGCCTCTGCTTTTTCCTGATAATCCTCTATCATTTCAAATCCACTCTCTCCCGTTATTAGATTGAGAATCCAGTCCTGCGTCCTGGTTGTGTAATTTGTGTACGAGCACAGTTTCTTAGGCTGCTTGATTATAGATTGGGTCCACTGCATTCCACATCGTTGCTGAGCTTCCCGGATTTTCATTATACACTTATTTCTGACCGACCTTCAGCGTTCCATAGTGTTTGCTGTGCTAAGGCTGATGGTGATGTTCCAATATTTTTTCCTTTGTCTTGGTGAACGTCGAATATCGCCGTCTATCCAGGGATGGTCGTGCTTCTCCTTCTTCTTCTTTGGGATTGTTCAGGGTACAAATGGTTGAGTTACTTGGTTGTTTATTTGTCCGAAATGAGTTCATGTCTTTTCTACTGATGCCTGTGAGTCAATTATCCAGTTTTCAGATCAGGCTGTAGAGTTGATCGCCTTTATGTCTAACCTCCTTATGTTAGGACGGGTCCGAGCAACTATTTGATAGGCTCTCTCAGCTATGAACTTGAATAAGACGACTGCATAATCATTTCTTCCTAGACACGGGAAGAACGTTTTTTAACTGACATCATCACTGTGTGCGAGGACTAAATCTAAGAGAGAAGAGGAGTTTCGTAAGTCATTTCTGGTGAGATCTTTAATGTGCTGGAATAAGGTCAGTGCAGTTGTGGTTTCTAACAATTTGCAGTCAGATGATGTTGTCGATGTCCCTACTTCTAAGTTTCACCAGTTTATATACGGCGCATTAAAGGCACCTACTATAGGGCTTTTGCCCTTATCATACTAGGACTTAAGTTTGCTTAGGAGTAAGTCATCAACTACGCATTCTGGACTTTGGTATACTACAAATAATTCAATATCTAGCCGTCTACATTTCAACCTGCAACGCACCAGTTCACATATCTCTGAATCATGTGTGACTGTTTTGACACCTCATATGGTCAAGGTACGTTTTGTGTTCAGGATAACCCCACATCCCCTATGGTCTAGTCTATCAGCCCTGTTGGATAAAATATCAGTCAACTGAATTTCACTATCAAACACTTCTGGAGTTAACTATGTTTCTGAGACAGAAACATAATTCGGGTTCTCTATATCCACCACTGTCTTGAGCTCTGCCATTTTATTTTGTAGGCTACCAGTATTTGTGTAACATAACTTTCATTTTTTGTAGAACTCCATTACCATCCAAAGTGGTTTGGGAATAGTTTTGCTCCGAACTTTTACAATTTGAAAACCATCAAGTACAAGTTTTTTCACCGTTTAGGCGGCGCTCATTTATTTCTACTTCTACCGACTGTCTCTTAATAGAGTCAACCAGGCTGAGATCCTAACGGATGTATATTCCGGATCCAATCAGCTTACGTGAGTTTCCCGGCATTAGGTCTCTTATTCAGCCAAAGCAAAGGTAGCCTTTAGGAGACGGATTTTCTGAGTTCTTTCAAAATCCTCTTTTTTCCTGTCCTATAAGGCTTATAGATGCTAACTTCTGAAACTGTTTCTGGGAGCAGCTTGCTTGTGGGAGACCTAATGTGGTTGAGGTTATGCTCAGATCTATCATTTTGTTCCTTTTCGGAAGATTCTCTTAACTTATGGAAAACGACTGACCTGTCAGGGAGATCCTTCTAAACACATTGTAGAGTTTTCGTTATGAAATCTCCTCCCTGAAGTCTGATTTGGCGTCGAACACAGAGGTCTCAATGTTTTCTTACTTTTTTTCTGGGTGTGACTGTAAGCCAACGATTTACCTATATACGCCTCTTGATCACATCATCAACACCTCTCAGGCTTTTCTCCCCCATAGCCTATTTTGCGTTTATATGTGAATCCGGAACTGAGACCGTAGATTCACATACCGTAGAGCTGCCTGTGATTTGTTTCTTCGCACTGTACTTTCTTTTTCATTATGACAATGTCTGTCCAGCTATGTTTAGCAGCTTGAAGATGCCACAGGCATTTGGAGGTTGACAACGCTCTAAACACTAAAACTTACTATGAATCGTACTAACCAAGGGAAATCAAAAGATAGAAGCGAGTAGGTTTTAAGATATATTTGACAGACTATCAATATATCAAGGACTAACTGATCTAGACTGACTAGCGATTGAAGGGGACGTTGAGCACGGCGTTCTCATTCGTAATCTGGTGCGGATGCATGACCAAGCTCCTTCAGCTAGGTGAGTCTGTAGAATTATGGTCTACTATGATATTAGTACCGCTGTAATAATAGACTTAGTATTAAAAATGTAGATCTGTCATGATGTAACTGCCTAATCTATAAGATCTGACGTAGACGTCATATTATTATCTACACCAGCTCTTCTTGTCGTAACAACCACCAATATATGATGAAGAACATACTTGGGCTAGTGATAGAACAATATATTTAATATGAACAAAATGCATATGTTAACACTCAGTAATGATCACGCCAGCAAGGCCGAGCCATGCCATCCGATGAATTCGAACTAACTCACTTCCTTTTTCTGTCTTCTCCATCTTATGGTTTTTCTCTGCTTTAAATGTTAAATATCTATTTTCCCAGTTATCTCATGTCCAGATTTTAGGATTGTGTGGTTAGGTCCTAAGACCGCTACTAGTTCAATAAAACCAGTGTGGTCAGCATCCAATGTCAAAGACATACAGAGCTATTTATTTTGGGGATTTATTTACAAGATCAATCGCCCCGAAAACCAGCAGATACTTTGTCGAACAGCATGCTTTTTATAGGCAACATTTTAGTGGCTCTCTGCACCCATTATATGCAGCCGATGTGAGTCCGGTGGACACATTGTGATACCATTTATTGTAGTTGTCACATTTCATTCCATCATCGATCGAAAAATAGCATTCAGGTCTGACACAGAGATGTTTTGCTTGCGATATAAAATCGTTTAGTGATCATGTGTAGGGGACAATAACGAAAACTGATCTATAGAATTCGTGTCTTTTAAGGCTTTACAGGTGATGGACACTGAATACACAAAAAACAGAGGTTTGTATATTACTGTAAATAACAACAATCCGACTTCACTAGTTACAAGAAGACCTTGGCATGTTTGGATACAAACGATACCGAGATATACTCGATGGGGAGAAAAAATACCACTTCCCTTCTTTGTATCTGTACTCAAAAAGTATATATGATAATTTACGATACTTTTGAAGATTAATTTAACCGAGATAACTTCAAACAAAACAAAAACAGTAGTCTCGATGACGAATTAAACGATCAATACCATAAAATATATTCAGAAGAAAAATACCACTGTCCCTTTCGAATAGCACGCTCATAGTGTGCATATTTCTCTTACTCTTATTTACATATAGTATTGAACTGTTCATTTAATCATTCAAATGATTACTGTCAAGTTTACTACACTACTTTAGAACAACTACAGTTGAGTTTCGAACGGCGGTCAATTCAAACCCAGACAATGGTGGAATTTTAAAGGTATGAGGCCACAGATAAACCACAAATCCAATGTTTTGGATATCAAATCGGAACTTTTTGACCTCTTACGACAACGAAAAAGCCTGACAGTAAGTGAAATTTCTATCACGAACATAAAATGGAATATTAGGAGACACTAGAGGCATTAGAACGTCAAATATATCTGTTTGAAGGCAGCTATCTTGATGACACGGCTCCTTATGGGAACATTATCAAGGGCTGGGATAGATATTTGATGGCCAGCTCAAACCCCTTGGTCACTGGTAACTCCAACTTGTCATTTTCCAGGACCGTTGGGGATAAACGCGCTCGGAAATTCCGAGATTCCGATCGTCTTTTCTCAAGGTCTTCAGTCACTTCAGTTTCAGTAAGACTAATTCCTAACGAGCTTTTGTTCTAGTCTTTAAATTCACAGAATGAAAATAATTCAGGCAAGTGTGCTTGGTGTTTATACGTCAAATTCTAACATGTCGAAATGTGATGTGTCTTTGTAAGCTGTAATGCATTGAAACTGCATAATAGGGTCGACATTTTTTGTTTATGAATGACTGTTTTTCAACTCTTTTTTCGGTATTTGCATTTTTTTGCAGTTAGGTTAGCTAAAATGTGTCTAGTTTCTCTTACCTACACAGGGACTTCTAGAACAGTATTCAAGAGTTCATGTCATACTTCAACAAAGATTCAGAGAAATCGTTCCATGCCTATGAGAAATTCCTTTGGGATCGCCTTTATGTCAAATAGTTAGACATCAGCTGATACGTTCTTTCTGTTAAAACGCGACTATTAACCGTATTGTTATTTTTCACCTTGGTTTTCAACAGTCTGTTGGTCAGTAACGGTGCTTAAGTTGCCATAATTAGCTTCTTAATAAGTTTTAAGCTCTTTACGTCTTGAACAAATATTTTGGGTTCAATGCTCCCCCGTATTATTTCCTCTCTAATCATTCTCATTGTTTAGTACTTCCACCGTCATTGGTTCCATAATTATTCCAAATCCTTTACTATTTATTACTTGATCCAGATATTCAGGTGTTATGTTTTTGGAACTTGTGGGCTCTTTTTCTATTCAATATGGTCTGTTATTTAGCTTTTCTCATTCACTCTACTATCGCACTATACAACACATTGTATAAACAGATTTAGTGTGTTCAAAAATTTTGTCACTCATCTCAGTCAATAATAATGTGCTTAGAGGGCTAGTTTACATTGTGATTTATCCATAATCTTTTTCGCGATTTACTTATGAAGTATTAGTGCATGCGTACCTACACTTAGTATTCAAGTCCCTTTCCATTGTTGACTAACCTTGTATCAAGGTTAATGTAATTACTGTGAAGATAGCATAAATAAAAGTTTCTCTGCTTCACTTTGAATGCTACAGTAATTAATAAGTAACACTACGTTCTGTTCATTTTGCAAGTTTCTCAAAGTAAATGTTGAGCAGTTAAATCTTATTAATACTACTTTAGTTTACTTCTCAAGTATCCAAATGATTTTGCATTCTAAATTTCCTAGGAGTTCCTCCCAATCTACCTCCAGTCAACCAGCTTATTTCAGGACACTACAAACAACCTTCTCCTAATTTCATGTCCAATGGGTTTTCAGGAAATCAGTTCTCCCAAATTGGCAAGAGTTTTTCGGGTTTCAGTAACGCATCACAATCTGGTAAAAAGAAAAAATCTAGACAGCGATAGACTCTACTGAAACGACTCATAAATTGGTTTCAGAAATCTATGATATGGACAGATGAATAACAGTATTATAGAACTATATGGATTCCTCATCTTTTTTGAGTACAGTCACACTCAAAAATTACAATATTACTAGTATTCTGTTGTTTGATTACATTATGTAAAAGTATCTCATCAACATTGATATCTTTCTAACCTTTATAGTCAACTAATATACGTCGAACCACTATGGATTTTTTAAAGAATAGCCTTGGGATTAACTATAGTCGGGTGCGTATCACATTCTGTCATAGACACCATTTTTTCACTGTCTACACCAGTAAGGCAAGTCAAACTTGGACAAAGATGGACGCCTAAACTCTTGTTTTGGTTAATAAGTAAAGTTATGTCGTTCTCCAGGTTGTGATAATTTCCAACTGCTTAACCTTTCTCATACTTGTTCACAATGGCTTTACAGTGGTGTGGTAACTCGAACTGATATACGTACGTACCAAGTTCTACGTTGTTACTGACAGTGGGTTAGAGTCTTTATTTTTCTATTAAGAATTCAGACATGCTCCATGCAAAACGAATTGCATATGAGGTAGCTGCTTGTAAAGATAATTTTGTGCATACTTGCGATATGCATTAACACAGAACTCATGTTCCAGACGATATTTGACTCGAAATAGACTGGACATTATTACAATTTTCGACTTGGGTCACTTATGTTTAACCTTGGGTTTTCAATAGTATTATACATGTTACAAATGTAGACATTCTGTTCAGGGTATTTAGACTTACATAACAGGCACGAGGACCATTCAAAATGGAAGTCTTTTGTTAAGAGAATAGTCGAACAGTCAAATGCAACATGGTACACATATACATCAGTTCAAGCTTTCACAACCGAGATAAAAAAATTTTAGCGACACGCAGAGTGGAGGTAGCGATAGTATTAGTGGTGATAAAAAAGACTAGGTATCGAAAGCTCGACTCAAGGAAACAACTAGTGAAAGAAAAAGGATTACGAAAAATTTAGGAACTAGAGGAAGATAGAGTGGAGACACTCGCGTCACTGCAAATGACTTCTCACGATTGATCATTATGACGCGGACCCTAAGCACCTGTAGGCCGATTGTCACTGACCTCAAGCTGGTGCCACGCTTTGGTTCGGGCGTCCCTAGCTCTCTTCCAACCTAGAAAGGAGTAAACACAAGAAATCTAAAAGGAAGAATCCAGTTTGTCAAGCTTATTTGAAATATCCTAGAATAATGGTTAAAACTGATTACCGGCTTGAAAAATAATAAGCAACCGTGTGACCTAATTTACCCTTATCTTTGGTGACTTTAAAATTGAGGTAATATAAACGTCGAAGCATTAAGTAAATGTTCGTAGGTAAACAAAAAGATGTATCTCACTAAGGCAAGTCGGTGTGTTCCGAAGCTTTCTATATGGAGGGTTTACAAAAACAATGGCAGCCTCAGTTCGCACAAGAAGTAAAATGAGTTACGAGGTGAATTTGTTCCATCAACATAATAAATACTTGTCTGGTTTTCGGATCAGAAGATGACCACTTCGTAAATGAATGAAATGTTGTCCAATCAGTTTGCATTTAGTTAGGATGGGAGATTCATGGTGATCATATAACTGTCAGCCAACTCGAGGTTTAAATACATTTCAGACGACAGGGATCAATAGACAAGATTTTCTAGGTACTCTTGATTGCTGTCCAGGTTTAGCGGCTAGATTGTTTGAGACATTAGTTTAGCTTTGGAAACTGAATTGATGCCACCATAATGATGGCCACCGATTTTTCCAGTTTACAAGGATGAAATCCTCTTGTAATCAGCATAGAACAATGTACCTGTCTAACAGTTTTTCAGGTTTCCACATAGTTACGTCACAATGTCTTACGGTGTTTTTCACCATGTATTTACTGGTTAATGCCAGTAGAAGTAACTGTCATAAAAAACGTACAACTAAATGAAGGCGAGAATGAATAACTACAGATAAGGGTATGAGGTTAACAGTTGGTTTACTAGGTCCGACTGCCATTGTCGTTACATTTCATTAGATAATTCCGAGATGGTAAGAAGTCGAAAAATCTAAGTCCGTATGAAACCACAGCGGAACACACGATCAGCACAATAGAGGCGCGAACGAAACTACTACGATTGTTGGTTACAGACACAACCAAACAGATGGTCGACCACATGGCAATCAAGAGCCAAAAACTTCGGGTCTCCAGTCTTGATTTTCTGCCTTTATTCATTTGCCTATCAGTGAAACAAGTTTTTTTAAGTATGTCCATGTAAATAACCCTTTCAAGATTGAGAGTCTTAACTTTCACTGTCATCCTCTTCTCACTAGTATCCTACCACCAATCAGAACAATGGTACTGAGAAATGAAGGCATCTTACATATTAAATTCTACAGCTTACGGTCTATAAATTGGAGAAATGGTATACTGACGTAGATTGTGCGTTTTCTCGAACCGTTATAAGGACCTAGTTAGGTTTTTCTAGTCCCACAAAGTCTTAAGCTAGGTGCTAGGTATCAGGCCGCTTTTTGATTAGCTCTTCCATAAAATCTAATGCCACAAGGTTAGGGTTTGTTTCAGGATTAAGTGAGGGTTTAAAGAAATTGTCGAATCAATCATTGCATGCAACGCATATGAGGTGTTAATCATAACCAGTTTGCTCTGTTGTGGTAAGAAGTGGCTTTTTTTTAACCATTCTAAACGTTTAGAGTATACTAAGGTATTTCTAATGCTGATTGTATATGGCATTCTGTTTTTGCGCAAAAGCCTGAGAATCGCGTTCTTCGTCCCGATTAGTTGGTTTCAATATTATGCTTTTACCAAGAATCCTATTTTTACAGTTCACTTTTAATATTGACACATCGACATGTTCAAGGCAATCGTAACTAAAAACTGACGCTTAACTGCCTAAGTTAGTAGTTTACGGTAATCTACCTTATGGTCTGTAGTAGTTACGGGAAAATCAGAATAGTACGCACATTCAGTTCATTGATGAAGATATTGAACGACGATTATCAAATAAATATCTAGAACTGTTATTTAAGAAAAAAAAGTTTGAAGAGACGCATAAAAAACTCGGTACACATTACTGACAATATGTAGTTGGTTAATTTTCTTTTATTTTAAGAAAAGAACACAAGACCAAGAAAGAGAACAATACCGACATAAAACTATTGGAAAAAATCATCCATAATAGATGAGAATGTGAATAATGAACAAAAGAAGGGAAAAATGGACAAATAGTTATGAAAAATAGTAATAGACTGACCCTATATGAATAGAAATGAGTTCTGAGTAATGTTCTTGATATATAAATGTATGTATGTATAGTCTTATATTTCAATCAATCTCCCATCTCCAAATTATTTACCTTCCATTAAAATTCTAACCGTCTAATTACTATTACATGTAAGGAGAAATGTAAAAAAAAACCCAGCTTTACAAGATGATAAACAATACAGATACGAATTGGTTCAAGGTAAGAGTAGAGGGGAATAGTGTGCATACTACACACATACTGACAAAACTAGTTTATGGTAGAAATATGGAAAATTAAACTGTATCCTGTGTAAATAAATGTGTATTTTTTTTTTAATGAAAAAATGAGCATATTTCATACATATATGTATATATAAAACCAGTTGATTTCAATTGAATAGAAATAAGAATTTCAACAAAGTTAATGAATAAATCTAAGCACAGTACAGAAACAAAGATAGATAGAAGAAAGAAGAAAAGATAGATGGATAGACAGAACACAAAAAAAACCCAACATGATTGCTTATATTATTCTGCAATATCAGCATTCATATGCACATATAATTCCACATCATAATGATATCACATCACAGTAAAAAGCCAGGCAGCTGCCGGTATTATTTATTTTTGGGATAAAGACAAAGAGAAGAGAAGATAAACAAAAAAGGAAGGACATAAATGTTGAACACATGATACAATCATAAGATTATATCTTATGAGTTGATCATAATATGCGAATTAAGCCATTCCATAACCCTCACTACATTCACGTATAGCCATCAAAAGTCTTGATCGTAGCTGCTCGTAGCTTTCATATGCTGGCAATACAAGTGTGTTAAAACTGTAAAAGGTTAAGAAAATATACAACAGATGAGCGCATATATATATATTAAGGAGAAATACATAAGTTTCTAAAACAATTCATAATATAGGGCTGAGTAAATTATAATTACTTGTTCTTCATTAGAAATTCTTAACTACTTGAGTATAACTCTGCTTTGGCACTGAAACACAGATAAGTTGTTTTCACTAGAGGGATTATCCTCTAGGGATTCCGATCTATAAATTCAATCCACAAGCAAATGGGGAATCGTTGGAGATGGTAGTTTGTAACAAGAGTAGGATTGTATGTCATTTGATCACTTAGGAACTTTGAGTTTATGCGAAGCATTAGTTTGAAACCAAGGCTTCCCGGTTTCCTTAATTGAGATCTACGTATTCGACAGATATGTTCAAATATCAAGTGAATGCTTTTATCGTCTTACTTTTAGACAGTGAAGATTGTAAACGTGCGACTGTGTAAGTGCATTTCGCTGAAGTAGATGAACTCTCTCAGGCTATACTATGTAATTCGAACAAAGTAGTGAATAATAAGTATATTCAACCAGTTATCCCCGACCGAAATCTCAGCACGGATACAGAAGGTTCGACTAGCTTTTACCAACTTGCGTCATTTATGGCGTAGGCGAGATATCCGTCTATCAACCAAAGGATGAGTTTACTGAGCAGCAGTTCGTTCCGTCCTACTTTATGGCAGTGAAACATGACCGGTAAGAGTAGAGAGTATTCGTAGGTTACTAGTATTTGACCACAGGTGTCTTCGAAATATTGCTCGTATATCCTGGGACCACCGAGTAAGTAACGCACTTGTCAGGAAACGGGTACTACGTAAGGATGGCAAATCAATTGATGACGTAGTGAAACTTCATCAGTTGAGATGGCTGGGACACGTGTTACGTATGCCCAACAACCGACTGCCTCGACGTGCGATGTTCAGTGGTATAGGAGTAGGTTGGAAGAAAGTAGGGGCGGCCAGACCAAAACATGGCACAGATCCATGAAGTCACTGACAAGTAGACTGAGTCATATTGGTAGGCGTAGACTACCTGGTTGGGGACCGCGAGATCATAGCAACCGATGGTTAGAGACCCTGAATGACATGGCTCAAAATCGTTTGCAATGGCGCAGGTGCATACACTCTTTGTGTTCTCCCGAATTTTGATCTCCTTGTCTCCTTTTTTTCTCTTCCCAAATTTACTTCACTGTATTATACTCTTTAAATAACATCTCCAAACACTAATTTTCCTGATTACTGCTTATACTCTTATTACCTCTACCACTACAGGATTTGAATCGACCACTGCATCTCTGTGCTAATGTGGTGTGGCAACTCGAACTGATGTACGTACGTACGAAGTTCTACGTTGTTACTGACTGACTGACTCAACCAATTATCTATCTTGTTAATTCGATAGGCAGAGATGAAACATATTTAGTCATGTTGTGATTGTATGAACATTAATCTTTTGTATCATATGAGTCTAGAAAATTTCAACCAGCATTCAGCAAAGACGTTCTAAAAAACTTTCAAAAAATAGTATTACTATAAAAACAATTTTCGTAATGTGCTTCGTAACTCATAAATATATGAAGCAATGATTTACTGTTTAAATCTCTATCACTTTGTTTCCATTTCCAAGTTCAGTATGAAGAGCTGAGTGGTATTACGACCCATTCAAAAATGTGTTAAGATTGTTGAGTTACATTAACGCATGTTAACTGTAAAGTTAAACTTATCTTCTTGTTAATAACTGTTTGTCAAGTTGAAAAGGTCAGCTATAAACTGAAAGGATATAACTGTGTGAATAACTAAAGTAAGTTGGAATGAATCAACTCTAACCATATGCTATTATCATGTAAAAATTTCGCTGAATAGTTGTTAAAGTCTAGATAATAACCAACAGAACAAATATCTTTTGAAAAGAATACATTCATTAATTTTTATGACAGAAATCACAAATTAGAGACCAATAGACACTTACCAAGTATGTGCAGACGGTAAATAATTAGTACTTGAAACAGATGAACGACTAATTTGAAATTTAGTAGGACCATGCATTCCTTCTAAATTCATAAATCCACCTAACGGTACTTTACTAGTACCAGTAACAAATTGTAGAAAACGTGCTAAATCTTCTTGATCAAATGATTCTAATGCTTGCCAAAACCATTCAATTTGTGGTGAATTCGGTTGATATTTTGAATAAGTTGTATTAGCCTTCAAATCAACTAAATCAATGTTAGGCAAACCACTAATCAATAATTCTAGTTCTTGTTCATTGAATATACTAATCATACGTTTAGGAATGATATCATAGAAACCTCTTAAGAAAGCATCAAGTTGTTGACGTATAGCACCAGTCATACGTTCTTGACAAACTAAACGAACATATTCTTTTTTGTTATTCTCAGTAACTGCTACATTTCGACCGTTTTCAATCAGGTCACGAGTTTCTGTTTTGCCAAATTCATTTATCTAAAGAAGAAAAAAAACATACGTGGAAAAACAAAGCTGAAATTAATAAACAAAAGAGTAGTAAATAGCTAAGAATAACCTAAAGTAATTGGAATGTTACGGATACATGTTTCACATGACATTTGAAGGTTTACATCACAGACGATTATTGGATCAAGGAAAAGCTTCTATGTAACATATCCAGGATGGCCTGTACAACATTCTAGTGAACTTATTACCTAAAAATGTGTTATTTGACTATTATCAATTTAACTGTCTTTCATTATAACCTCGTTAAAAAGATTAATCTTCTATCTTTTTATCGCCATTGTGAAAGTGTCGCTATGCTGTGTAATGGTTGATCAGCTTGTTCATAATGACAGGGAGTGAAGGAGTTGAGCGTTTCAACCATTTCACATATGTCTTCGAAGCATCATTAGCCATGATGAGTTAGTGAATTTTCATTGAATGTAAGGTGACTGGGATATAAATTACGTATCCCTGACCATCTGGTAACTCGATGGGTGATGATGGCTTAAGAGTAGATTGGGGAAAAATTAAAAACAACCAAGCATAACATTAAACTGGGCCATGTAGGCAAATTCAAACTACCTGGTCCGGGTCCGTACAATTATCGTAGCCAATGATTAGAGAATTTGGGTGACAAGGTTGAGAACGCTTCAAAATAGTTCAGGTGTATTCACTTTGTCTTTCCTTTGATCCTACATTTTTAAACTATTTTACAGATCTTATTCTATGAGCATGAAAACTATAACCTGGAAGCACTAGACGGCCGTTTCGTCCTAGTATGGGACCCCTCCCATACGAAACGACCGTCCAGTGCTTCCAGGTTTTCCATAGTGGTCCAGCTTCAATTGACTCATGATTTCAACCTGTGAAATTTCTAAAACTCTCCACAAAACCCATTCTGAAAACTATAACCACTTATACTATTCTGGTATCTCGCTATGTTGGTGTGAATCGATGCATGTATTTGTCACGTATTATATCGTGTTTGACATGACAAAACAATAGTCATATTAGCAGTATTTTATCAGCCATATTACAATCAGCACAAATAAGTCAATTTTGATGATGAATTCAGTAGAAATTAAAAACAAACCAACTGTTTGATATACTAAATCCCTATGATGTAATAGATATACACAACTGAACATTCTATACACAGTATAATTCGAAAACAACATTATTATATCCCTACAAATAAATGTACATCTTACAATGATATCGGCTTTAATATTATATTATTTATTTTAACACATATATATTGGTACAGGAGTGCGCCAAATATATATGCGCCACACAAAACAATGAGAATTTAAAAAGAAAAAATGAGGAACGTAAAAAAAACAATAATGAAGAGATTGGTGTAAGGGAGTGTAGTAATAATCATAGTCATAATGGGAGAACGGAAAGGTACAATCAGAACAAATCTTTCAGTTAAGGAAGAAACAACCACTTTTTATGAAGAAAGTAAAAGGTTACAACAGGATCGCCACTGGCTTCTATTCTGAGCCATATCTGATAACGTCTCTAACCACACTGTCGCACAATCTCTCGGACCCCAACGAGGGGGTCGTGAAGGTCCAACACAAGCCAGCTTTTTGCAGCTTCCTTTCATATCACGACACCATGTCATGCACTGACCACCTCTCTTCTTTCTCCAACCAGTTCCAGAGTCGGCAAATAATGCACGACGTGGGATTCTCTGGGACGACATTCGTAGAACATGTCCAAGCCACTGAAGTCGGTGTTTCAAGATGGTGACACCAATTGAATTATCATCTCTGTGCCCGAACCTCTGCATTACTAACATGATGTTGCCACTGGATGTCAGCAATCCTTCGGAGACAACGATGATCGGACACAGAAAGTCGTCTAATATTATATTACACACTCACAAATATAATAAAGGAATACAATTTAAAATATACACATACCTCAGTACTAAATGTTAGTTCATAACCTAAATCAGATACATCGTGACTTAAAAGAAATTCTAATCCTTTGAAAAACTCATAATCTTCACTTTCTAAATCAGAGCACCTGTAGATGAGTGAAAATAATAAAATGAAAAAAATAATTATTAAATAGGAGATAAATTTTCTTGATATCGACAACGTCGCATTGCCCGTAAACTTAACACATACGACATAATGCATAGGCAATAATGAGAAATTGCCACACATAAAAAAAAACACTACATGTGATGAGTACGGACATAAAATGACACTAAATGTAACAGATTAACCGATTCGATACAGCCATCTTGACTAAGAAAGCCAAATTGAAATGGAGACATTGGAAAACGAGGTAACTATCTCTTAATCAATATCTGATGTAAACAAGCAGTTGACTTTCATTAAATAATCAACTATAAAACTAATTTCAAGGTTGTTTATAGAATCTGTTCAAATCAAACAAGAACCTAAAACAATAGAAAATTTAGCTATTCATAGGAGGAGACCTGACTTCTGTATACAATGAAATATATTCTATCTTTGCCTATGCGAATGTACAGTTTGGTAATATATACATCAAAGAGATCTTAGGCGTGGACCAAAAAAACACAAACAAAACAAATCGCGATCATGATTATAACTCACACAAGCACAAATGAATGTTTAATCTTACCTGACAGGTACTCCTAAGATATGTTTGTAAAACGCTCGTGTGAAATAGCATTCCAGAAGTTTATTATCATTAATAGCTTTAGCGATAAAACGTCCGACAAATTTGAAATAAGACAAATGATTACTATTAATGTAAGAGCTTGGATTAATTGTGTATGTAACCCGATCTGCGGGAGAGACGCGGAAAAGGCAGTAGTTTGGATTGAAAATTTCTCGACTCATTAATAAAAACCATTCTCTCAATGGACCGCCAGCATCTTGACCTTCTTCGTCTAACAGGTATGAAAGAATAAAGATGTAATTACTAGTTTGATGAATGAACGTGTTGAAATATAAAGTCTTTGAAGTAGACATAATGAAAATTGGGTAACGATGACTAATATGAAAGTATCTAAGCGTACTCTTGAAAGCTACAAATTATAGTTGTAGGTTAAAAAAATGGTGAAATGCAATGCATTAGAGTGACCTAAAATGTTTTGTTTCAAAATGGAGAAGTATCGCTAACAGAAAACCAATTATTAATTGAAAAATAATGTCTGGCATTGACCAAAGAGAGAGAACGAGCTCTGGAATGTCTGGATAATTACGCAATAAAATCATACATAGGCTATACATCTGACAAGCATAACAAAACAACAAAACTCACTTTGGAAGCGAATCACAAACTTATGTTTCCATTCACTCACGGATCTTCTGTGTAGTCTGGCATAACTATCTTCGAATATTCGATCCCTTGAGACAGTTATTGGGTCATCGTCGTAACGATTACTGGATGTTGAACGATTAGATAATGATTGTAGTTGTTGTCGGAAAAAGCGACGTTTGACGTCAAAATCAAGCACTCGGGGATAAGCCAAAAATACAGCGAAAGGTGATTCACCTATATTTGCTCCATGATGGCGAAGAACTTGACTTAATCCACGACGATATTTATCTGCAAATTCAATTATAGGATTTTTAGAAAATGGACTTTGAGATGTGGTTGCCGAATTAGTTGAAGTACATGCTGTAACTGTTAAATCCTCTCCTGTAGTAGAGACATCAGGTGATTGAGGTCCACCAAGATCAAAATACAAGTGTGAGAGATGATCAGTCGTTGATGATCTATTAGTATCAAGTTCTGAATGAGATGTAGAATCAACACACATATGTAAAAGTGGCACCATGTCGATAAGGCTTAGTGTACCTGAAGAACACGAATTAGTACGACTAGATCGACTGTTTGTGGAACGTTGTCGAAGCAGAATAGTGTCTTTCACCAAATGGACATGAGCCAAACAAAACACTTCTAGAAGAGGTTGCAATAGTAGAACAGCATTTTGATCATTTAATGCCTGAAGTTTTTCAAATGCTTGGCACAAATGGTCCCAGAATTCGTTCACACCAGGTACAGAAGTTAACAGATCATCAGACGATACAGGGATTAGATTCGAACCAACTAGTGAACTGTCTCCAGCAGCAATACGTAACATTAAACCCAAAATACCACGAAGACGACATTGATCATTGTTAGGACATGTGAAAACTTCAGAAGAATTCAACTGTAGGTCAGAAAACTTGGTAGCAGTCTGAGAACGTGAATCACTCGATACAACTACCATTTGTCCGGGTATACCAAAGCGATCAGGGAGAACATCATAAGAAGAAATACGACTTATCTCTGAAGGATAACGAGATGAAGACGGTTTGGATGAATCGTGTGTTGGAAGAGAGTCTAATGCTTTACCTTTCAGTCGCTTATCAACTTCAGACACAAGACACTGAAAAGAAATACGATAATAGCATTAACAGAGAATTGAAAATACGGGGGATTTTAATATATTATATTTGATAAATGAAGTAAGGATTGACTAAATAATTGAACAGAGGTTAACTATTGACTCAATTAAGTTGACAAGAGTTTATGAATTGACAAATGCTACTGACAGAAATTTATTGATAATTGTGAAAAAAACTGAAGATAACAAAACAGATGTATCTACAGACAATAGAAAACCAATATTTATAAATCTCGACTTCAAAGGTGATAATGTCACAAGCACAATCGATAGGAGGCTTAACAATCCAATAACCAGAATTTGCCCAGGGCCAAACTATTAGCTCTGTATAAAGCATGTTCAATGACCCAACCAAAAAATGAAAGTACTCATGTCATGTAACCGCCAACTATATCTATAAATCAACATGTACCTATCAGAACGGTCACAACTTTAGATGTAAAAACGTAAAAGTCAGCTGTTTTAGTCAATTTAAAGTGAAATAGTAAAACGTGAAAAGACAGATTTGCGCAAGTTCCTATTGATAAAAAATCAATATCAGTGACCCATGCAAGCTATGTTACAACACTAAGTTTATAGTGCAGTTAGAATTCATTTGGTCTCAAATACAATTTGGAGTATGGAGTTCACTAATTATCGTTAAAAGTTATATATGAGTACAAGAAAGTAAATTTCTCATTAGATGCTTTTACTGACTGTTTTGAGAGGAGAGTGATTTCATAAAAGTGAGTAGTTGTTAAATTTGGACACGTCTGAATAAGGATGTTGAAATACTTTAATTTCAAGTAGGGAGTGTAGACAGGTTCGGGAGTCCCGAACAGACGGATCCTAGTAATGTTTCTTCGTTTATTACTATCTACGTTATTAGTCATCGATAAACAATGATTAATACCTGCAACTGATCGGATATATTTGAGATCAATTGACCCGCTGTAATTGACAATAAACGAAGAATTAATTCCTTCATATTTTGATTTGCTTGAGCCAAATCAGTAATCAATTGTGTGGTCATTATACGAGCAGTTTCAGAAAATTTAGGAGCTAATACAAGTTGACATAAAGTTTCAATGACTTGTGGTCTTAGTGGATTCATTAAATTATTCGATGAATTGGATACTGGTGGCTGTGTAGAAGATGATTGGTCTTCTGGAATAGAAGTGGGGACACTTTCTGCAACATGTGAAGATTGTATATCAGTAGTAGATTGATGTGATGATATATCTGTTGGATTCTAAGTGAAAATAAACAAATAAATTAGGATTAATAAAAATTGTCAAAAAAGTTTAACATGAATGGATAGTGATTTGACGTTTAAAATTCGATTTTCATGATATAAATCAAACACTAAAACATAACATTTCAGAGCCGCGTAGACTAAATTTACTAGTCAATTGAAACATGAAATTGCGGTGTTGAGCTTTCATCACTCGTTCATAACTTCTACAACAGTGAAAATAAAATAAAGTAACAGTATAAAAGTATACCTGGTCTGCGGCCTATGCTCCATTAGGAGTAACAGGCGTAAGTAATAAAAGTATACAGTGCATCAATATGCTATATCCATCATAGATTTTCTATAGTGTGGATGCTGATTTGAGACATGCTTCACTTACTTTCGTTCGGATAATCAGATAGTATTACTAACCCCAACGCTAAAGGAGTAATCCAAAGTAGTGTGCACAAGATATTCGTTGAGTTATATTATTCCTTTAGGACATTTACATAACGTTCAGACATTAATTTACTGAAAATTCAATAAAAGCTTTAGTCGAAGAACAGTTATAAGTTGATAGAATTATGTTGTAATGAACGAACACTCAGATGTAGATAACCAATTTATTGTTTAATGCAAAATTACAGTGTCTTCGTAAAATATGAAAACCATATACTGAGTACATCATTTACACATCTTCCATCAGTTGTCTGTTACAAACTTCATCCTTCCTGTTGCTATTACAATTACTCGCTGTTTACATTATTGTTCTTTAATTCGATCTCAACGTTCTGCTGCCAGGTATTCCACTTCTAACTGGTGTTACATATCTGTCAACACAAGTAGCATACACCATAATGTAACTGGAAAATTCATCGAGAAAATCATATCGCCAGGGAAAACTATTCACAAAGGATTAGGAAATGTTATTTAAGCAATTACACATGTGTATTACAGATTACCAGTTGATTAAAATAATTTATTCTTAAAGAGTTAGTATATGAAATTGCGGAAGCCATCGCAATCCATGTTCACAAACCTGACCTTTGCATTCAAAAGAGATTCGTACAACCACTTTCCCTGCCCTGGCCATCAGTTTAAGATTTCCTTCAAAAGAACTATTTTTCATACTTCTTCCATTTTTTTAACTTTTGTAATTTTATTTCTGTTGCTTTTGAACTTAACAACTTCTCAACATTCATCTCTTGATTCTTACGTAACTACCATCCTATTGACCATCCGTTAAAATTCTGTTCTTTATTTGTTTCTTACATTACGCAACTTAGCAACTTCTTGATCACTATGAATATTAATAATCCTCTTTCTTCCAATTAATCAATGTTAATTTAAATGTCATTATGTAATTATTACGTAACGTATCCACTCGATGAGTATTATATTATTATTGTAAAACGTATATATATTAGTGTAGAGCCATGATGAAAAACTAATTGAAAAGAAATTTCTTCGCTCAATTCGTTCCTTCTTTATTTACGAAATGGCAAAATGGGAATTTTCACTATATTGAATAGTGAAGTGATGATTTGGTTAGTTGGAACACATGACTTTCAGCAAGTAAGGTCATAAGTTTAAAATCCACTTCATTTGGACAATCGTTACATAAACGATGAATCTCAGAGATCAGTACATAAAAATTAGGAGTTGAGTTAGATAAACATGGTATACACTTCTCTTACCTGTTGATTTGTATCAGTCAAAATAGTATTTACAGTGGTTGGTGTAACAAGATTAGTTGGATGAGTTGAAGCCTGAGCAACAGATATATTGGAATGAGATCGACTAAGTAGGAAATCTTTGACAATCCCAGCAAGAATAGTTATGAGGCGTTCTTGATGATTTGGACGGTCGTGTAATAATTGATGACAAAGTAATTCAGATAAAGCAGTGAAACAATTTACGGTCACTGGTGTAGTATTGGTAGTAGTAATAGACTTGGGACTATTATTGTTAGTGCATTGTGTTTCATACGTTACTTCTTTCATGGAATCATTTTCCAATGCATCTGCTACAAGTAGTAATATTTTGCAAAGATAAAAAATTGGCACGAGAAAACAATAATAATAGTAACATTTGACGAAGATTTTTGAATTTTAAAGTTGGCATGATAGACATATTTTAGACAACGATTAAAACCAGGAAACATTAAATAACTGCTTTATCATAGTATTGGACCTCTCAGTCTCACCAGTAAACGTAAAGAACTTGGGTTCAATCCCTGGTGGTGTCATAGATGAGTATTACTGATAAGTCGCATAATAGAGCGAAACAACAGTTTAGTGCTTTCTGATTACCAATGATTGTTTAACAAAGGTTAGTCTGTGATGTACGTTATCAACAGTAGTAATATTGAGTAAAGAGTATGTTTCGGATACTATAATAATCATAAGTAATACATTTTTAGGTAGTATATCAGTTTCGTGGACTTATTTCTTCTTATTATTATTCTTCATAAGAGTTACATTTCTCTGCACTGAATACAAAGCTATGACAGAATATAGTGTTTAGATTGAAGGTGAATTAATAAAAATTGCAATAATGAATACTGTTACTACACTGAGATTTGTCCTAACAATTTTATCTCGGTATGCTAATGGGTCATAACAACTTGAACCGATGTACACATGTATCAGGTCCTATATTGCACATAGATTAGATGAAATATAAATTTTTGACAATATACTGTCACGACTAAATATTATGCTACGATGAAAGTTGTAGGAAGGAGATCAGATTTTAAACCTTTACCATTGAAAGTAAATAACAAACTGTTGACATGACTTGTGTACATTCCGTACTGTATACTATTCGGCGATGATAAGAGTTCAACCTTGCAAAAAAAACTCGCTGTCATGGCTGCAACCCACAAGCTGGACTTCTTTGGATTGGTGTCTCTCCCACAAATTTAGACTGTTCCAAGTCCCCTCTATGGAAAGTATGCACAATTTTTCACATGAAAAAATATTTAATGGTTATGTCAAATGCTTAGTAATTCCATGACTATTAGTAGTTTGTATACTACTGTCTGTCGAATCAATATTTCTCTTTGGACTGTTAACAAACACAAAGTGTGAAACTTTAACACCATTCCAATCACCTTTTACACCCTTTATTGCATCCGTAATTAATATTTGTTAATTCACATTTGTCCTAAACAAAGTCACTTGGAATTTATGCTTACCCAAATAAAGTAAAAATTAAACTTTCTTAAATACAATTATCACATAACAATTTGCACCCATCTAATGACGCCTATGCTGTGTGTGTACTGTACTAATTTTCAGATTATAAAATTATTATTACTATGGAGTATAAAATCTCACTGTGATAAATGCAGTCTAGGTAGAAGTTGGTTTAAAAATAAGGGAAAGATACATCAGATAAAATGTGTCTAAAACATACAGCACATGGTCAATAAACAACTTTCGATGCATGGAAGCATTAAAAAAGTAAAAAAAATGAATCCACAGTTAAATGTTTTTTTTTACCTGAGTATGATGATGAAGTAGTCTCAGTGGTTGTTAAATTAGATGATTTATGACATGGATTTATAGATGTTTTCGATGTAGATGACGAAGACTCTTGAGTTGAATCAATTGCTTGTTGTTTGTCAGAAATTGAAACAGGTCTTTTTCTTGATGAAATTCTTGCTCGTCTAACTACAGGTCGTGTGGTAGATCCAACAGACAATGGAGTTATGTTAGATTGGGAGAGGCGATTGAATATATCCCAGAATGATGTGAAAGCAACTATTTACAAAACATAAGCAAGCAAGCAAACAACAATGTGTAGAAAACGGTAATACAATATTTAAAAAAAGAATTTTCATTAGTGTTTTAAGAAGAAAAATACTTGGAAATCAAGTTAGATGTTGGCATCTGTATCGAATAATGAATGTCGACTTGATATGTGGAATGGTATTTCAATTGATGAGCATACAAACTCAGACTAAAATGAGTTGTTAGTATTAAGATTTTCATTTAGTCGATCAGCCAAAAATTAGGCTTCTTGGATGGATGACCTGATATTGACCGTAGATATAAGTTGGTTAATTTAGATATTAGGTAGTAATGAAATGGCGAATGGGGTTTTTATTCTATTCGGGACTTGTAAACCGAAAAACACACAAGCAATTAAAAATTGAATTTCAATGCAGAAGTGTACGCTTCTATTGAACATAACGCTATTATACAAAAGAACGTGCAAGATTACAATAAGCTGCTGTTTTATCACGAAACGATAAGTTGTGTGGGATCAAATAAATAACCACAATTGGATCCTAGGTGTGTATTTTAAAGATTAATGATATATACATGAAGCATCCACGGCTTCAGCGTTAAAATTCTCTACTTTTAGTTATACTACACTAAAGCAGAATAAATCGATGTGACGGTACCTAAGAGAATAAGTATCATCTTTACTTTCACAGCAAATAAGTTGAACTACTGAGTTCAGGTTCTATATCTCTTAGACTGTGAAAGAAACAGACAATTTTGTCGGACATCTCATATCACGACTATAATCGTTTAAGCAAATATTTATAAGACAATAGCGAGAACAAGTGATACTACACTGTTGCCTAAACAGAAGTAGGCAGAGTAGGATTAAAACGCGAGACGTGGTAGTTGAAGGCTGGATAACTTAACAATTGATGCACTGTTCCACCCCTAGTGGAGATCGAAGTACTATAATAGTGATATTTTATTAACGACACATTTAAGTGAATAGCTATTTGATGTCAGAAGATCTGCATGATAAGTGATATTTATTTTTACACTAAAACTGGAAAATACTTACTATCAGTGCTATGAGAAGTCCCAGCAGACTCTGACTGACATGCTTCTGAAGGATAAAAATGCGATGGAAATGCGCGGGTTAATTCGTTCAGAGTTTCCAGGAGGACACCAGCAACAAAAACTGCTCCTTGAGGATGTATAATATATCGAACAGGAGTCGATGAAGACGTATCTTTGGAACAAGTGGGCACAACAGTATGAGAGTCATTTTGAGGGTAAGTTGTATGGATTAGGCTTTGAGGAACAGGATGGAATATCCGTACCCAGCAACCCAAGGCAGCTTCAAATCCAGTATGGAATAATGTGTTGTTAGACATGGGCTTCGTAGAACATTGGAATTCACTTTCAGAAGTAGGAAAAGAGACCCCACGATCGTGTGAAGTACTCGGTATTGGTTCACATTCCTCTATGGACGGCACAAAACTAGAAGTTAACTGTAATTGGGGAGGAGGTTTTTCAGACAATCCATTAAACAGAGATATGATGGTGTTTACAATCCAATTTCGTGTAGCAGAGTGGCATGACAGATTACGCAGAACCTAGAAAATTTATCATTTTACAATATATAATTTACCAGGTCCAAGGGAATACAAAACAACAAAGATATTTAAGCTTAGTGCCAACATTTGCGTCAGCCAGGAAGGACATGCAATCCGGATTAGTTACCAAGTAGAGCTTTATATTCTATGCTTGATTTATATTCGTTATTCCAGGGTTATAGAATAAGTTACTCACATTATGTGAGGGAAGAAATAGGTATGTACGGTGATAATTATACTTAACAGTGAAGCATTAACGTTTACTGGGATAAGTAACCTACAAAACTTATCATACAGCTGCTTATGACACATAATTGTGTGTTCTAGTGTCAAATATTTTACACACAGTCATGTTATTTTTGAGGGGATCGAAGTCCATTCTACCGGCTAGTTGTCTTACTTTTTGATGTGTGTAGTTAGGGAGCCTTGGATCTATAGTTCAGCATCATCGTGTCATTATGAATCACATGTCGACCAAGAATTCTATGCAATCACAAAATCTTAGACCAAAACAGGAATCAACAAAATGACTAACACACTAGGACTTAGTCAGATAGAGACAAAAGCGGGAATGAAAGTATGTATGCAGTAAAAGACATGGAGATCAACAGAATAGGCAAGTTCATTACAATAGAAAAATCACACCAAATATTTGAAACGATAAATCTGTCGGATAAGAAATAAAGTAGATTTAAAGGTTATGAAAATCTAGCTATATAAAGAACCTGTTGATACAATTGTTCAAGCAGAGACGATTAACCACTTACTTTCTTCACCGTTGGCACTATGTTTTGTCTTTGATTAGAACATGAAGAACTGGCTACAAGCAGTACTATTATACATGTTAATCCTTCATGATCAATTAATTCACGACTAGATAAACCGGCCATTGCACGAACACCTAAAGCATTATTCAAACTTAATGAACCATCTATATTGTTAGGATGAACTACAATTTGATCATTTGAATGAAATCGAACAATCCAACGTCCTTGTCCACCAGCACCTAGTAATCCAGAAGTGGTGGTGAAATTACGCCAAAAGTCTTTAGAAAACAAAATAGATAAATAATGTTAGAAAAGAACAAAATTGTTGAACAAAATCGTTATGAATATTCAATAAAATTTGGACGAACAGTTAGGTAGAAATTGGGCGCTGAATATATATATATATATATATATATATATATATATATATATATATATATATATATATATATATTGAAGATGAAAATCATATTGAAACAATTCCAGTGAGTGAAAATGAAATAATTTGTCCGGTAAGCTATTTCGAACTTCCCTCCAGCGGTGAATATACTCGATTATATTGACGTACAAAAAGTTGGGACTAGTTAAATTTCAATTGCTGGGATTATTCAAATGCAATCCTCACATTTCATGTTGGTGAAAAGTTGTATATATTTCGCATGATTTCACGTCATAGTGAGCTAGACAACTGATATATGCAGCTTATTAATGTAACAGATTTTTCTAGTGTGTCCACGAAAGAGTATAACTGGTACCTGTAGACTAATTTATTACATATTCCGATTGTTTACAGTAAACAAGATGTATTCACAGTTGTTTTCGATTTTAATTTCATGAGTACAGGTGCGTTATTGTTTACTGTTTGCAGTTTCGATGTAGGGATAAGTGAAGCTTTGCAAAAAGTTTAATGTGGGTAGCTGAGTGAAGCATGATTAAAATGATGAAAACCATTTTTTTTTCGTATTTCATGACACTAAAGCTGTCTTATTCGAAACGCTTTCTTTCTAAAAATTGCAGGTAGACGAGTTTTTGACATAGTAAGTAAGTGAGAAATTGTGTGATTGTCATGAATGATTTCACGTTCAAGATCAAGCTCCATCAATCACAACACATTATCAACTAAGCAGTGAAAAACAGCCATGCACGATTTTTGAATATATTATAGCCAATGGATGATATTTTGTGATCTGAGGAACGAATCTTAACGAAAATTTAACAGTCACTCACGATAAGGTCGGGAATCATTGGAATGAGCTAAAATACCATTTTGAACAGCACGAGCATAACGTTCTTCATGCTCTCGACGTAATCTGTTAGCTTCAACGACCAAATATTGGGGGAGTGTTTCCAATTGTGATTCTTCCATATCAGCCAATACTTCACGAAGTACAGAAGGTGGCAGAGACACAAGAAATGCAGTATTACTGTCAGTTGTATTTTGCGTAGATGGCGGCTGAGTAGTAGGTTGTTCAGTTGAATTAGTTTCACCAGATGTGGTTGTAGGGGGTTGGGTGGAAGACTGTTGTTGTTGTTGTTGCTCTTGACGAAATTGTGCTAGAACCTAAGGAAATAATAATACTTATTGTTATCATTGTAACGGACCTATAATCGTACAATTTGTCATATTCAGAACAGGTCTCGAAACCGATTTCAAAGTCTTCTGGGTTGAATAATTCGTAACCTCTATAAAAACGAGTCGCACATTTTAATGTACAAAATATATGTTAGACCACTCCTAGAATATTGTATATTTATTCATAGTAGTTTTCGCATAAAGGATAAATTAAGGCTGGGATCCGGGCAGATACGAATAACACTTCGCATTTTTGGGACTGATTATATATATATATATATATATATATATATATATATATATATATATATATCGTATGCATTTAAGATTGTTATCTATATCAACCTGATCATGCCTGTAAACTAGCATGAACTCGATAATTATTATTTTTGGAATATATGTCTATAGTTAATGTAACCTTGAAACACAATCGCATAAAGGCGCGATTCTGAGATTATAACTATCAATAATATAAATAACAATGATGAGTATTAAAATAGACTGTGCAATATGAAGCTAATTGTAGTTTACGAATCCGATTATTAGTGTATTCACGAAAAATAAATAAAAATTAATGTGAAAAACTTATTTCATTTAAGATGAATAAACAGCGATGTTATACATCGTATTGTAAAGTTTCTCAAGTTAAGTTACTTTGTTTAGATTGTCAGTTACAATAAGTGAGACATAAAATGTTGTCAGGATGAGCATTAGATTGTAAGAATCACATCCTGGCACCCTCTTATAAACTGATTAGCTCTCCGTTAGTACTAATCAGTCCCAATGTTGGGAAAACATCTCTCCCTCTCGAAATGCTCTCAAGTGGCCACATGCGTACAACCACTGCCAGGGAAGTTGTACTCACTGCCTTCTCGTGGCGGGAGTGTTGTTTACGAAATTGAGGGGACGAAAAGCGAATATCTGATGCTTTAACCGGGTTGGTGGATACGGAAAATCCACCTAGGGGAGTTGGAAAACCCTGATTACAAACCAATGGTGAATATGGGCTCCAGGATCCTAAGGAAACAAATAGCGTATGAACCTATTGTTGATCACCGGTTACCGTGGGCCCGCATCTCCTTACATGGATCAGACCTTCAGGTCAAAGGCTCAGAGTGTGACCCCCTAAGAAAGCTACCCGCTCCGTTTCGGGCATCCGAGCAGAATCTGAACCCTCACATAAATCGAATGAGTTATGTGACGCATATCTGTTTGGTGCCTCCTTGTACCAATGCTTATGTGTTTAAATGAATAAAAAACAGAACTGCTCTTACTGATCTGTCGTAAGTGACTCCGGCTTTAACCATATTTAGATTGATCTCGTCAATCACGACTACATCAGTATCCATTCATCTACCCAGATACACTAACTTTTCAACTATTTCTAACAGCTCATTATATAGTGTAAGTGTAGGCGTAGGATCCTATCAATTTCGTAAAAGCACTTTGGATTTAGAAGGTGGAGTATACGTGTTATAACTACGGGCATTGCTTACCAACCAACTAAATGTTAAGGATGGAATAGCATGATTATCATTACCCAGTAAGTAAGACAATATCATCCGCATATTTAAGATCGAAAACTATTTGCAGAAAACAGATCTATGCCACTGGTACCTACTTCAAACTATTGAACATAAACGGAGAATCCTAACACACAATAACTAAAATAAGTGAATTTATGTAGAAATACACCACGAGACATAGCAAATATAAAAATAAACACTGTATTCAGAGGGTTACCTCTTCTTGAATATGAGGTGGAAGTCCAGTCAACCATTCTGAATTAACATGTACTGGTAAACTCATAGAATTAATTCGTTGTTGAACTTGTCTTGCATAACGATGATCTGCAATAACTTCTTGTCTCATTTCTTCAGGCAATGCATCTAAAAACGATGGATCCATTCCACCTTCCACTAATGATTGAATAGTTTCTTCATCAGTCATAACAAGTGATCTTGTTGGTGGTCCAGTGGAAGTATTAGTAGTAGGAATGTCATTAGATGTTACAAGATTTGATATATTTTCTATAGGATTTGCAGGTTCTGGTTCATTTTGAACAGGTAAAATAGCTGGATTTGACATAGCTTAAATATTAGAAAATGATCATAAATATAAACAACAACAGTAATAATATATTCTTGAAAAAAAAAGATTACACTGAGATAATGATTTGAGAAAAGGTATCTCTTTTAGTCTATAGTCAAAACTATGAGACAAATATTAAGAAATGAAATTTCGCTACAAAAAGCATGATTTGTTTTTCAAAATTTTTTTACACGGTTTAGTTCTAGTAAGCACATGAAGAAACCTATTGAATTATCAATATACAATTAACAGAAATTATTATGGTTACTTGTTTCAAGCATAGTATTCAGAGAAAAATCCTTTGTATAACGCTTATATCATCTACCGCCTGGTTTATTAAGGATTGTATCTACCCGATACCTTTAAAAACTGTTATCGTTCTATAAGCTCTTAGTTTAAGTATTGAACTTCGTCTACACTCAGTTTCAGCCTATAGAGTGATCAGATCATTAACGAGAGGATTTCTAATTCTGTGAGATATATGAGAGTAAATGTCACTTCCTGGCTGTTTATGCCATGGAAAGGTATTTCTTATTGAGGGACTTGAAAATAAAACTCTTAATAGTTGGTGATGTTCACAATATAGAGCACTTAGCCAAGAATGAACAAAATGAATACCGTCATTATACTAAACTCAATTACAATACAAGGTTGTCAACAAAATATTTGTGGCTTTATGGGTAAAACATTCGACTTTTAACCGACAGATCACAAGTTCAAACTCCGCTTTACCTACGTACAGTCAAGGTAACCGAGTAGTATTACTAGCTGTCGCGCTTGAAATGTGGCTCAAAATAGAGTACATAAACATGTAACTAGTAGTGGAATTGAGAATGAGAACATAATGTCCTTTCTGTAGTCCGTACGTGTTTTACGTGTCATTGATTCGATCGATAATACGCTGCTCCATCATAATCTGCAGTCTCACCCGTTACAACACAAATCATGTGGAATGGATTTCAAATCTGGGACTAAGTGACTGGAAGTCGAACCCTCTAACCATTGAGCTCCAGAGATAATACTGCTAGAGATCAAGTTAGCGTGTAAGATTATAAACAAATGGTATATAGTTTTGAGATATGAAAAAGAATTCATAATAACTTACACACATCTGATGAAATCGATATTTCAGATGCTTCACTAACACATACATCTGGATTAGTTTGATTAAATGTAGGTACACTATCGATAGAAACAACAGGTAGTTGTTGTTGTAAATCCACAGAAGATTCTTGAGTGTAACCGGAGTTCTCAGACGTTGACACGCAAGTAACAAGAGGAGTAGCAAATGTTACAAATGTTTCTGTAGATTCATTAGCATTATTATTAGTAGAAGTCAATGCTGGAGCTGCAACCAGTGGTTCATCCGGAGAACTAGTAACTACAGATAAGCAGACTATTTCGTTTTCTGAAATACGCAGATTGTATAATTCATGACGTTTCTGTTCGAGTGCTTTATAAATATGATGACGACCCAAAAGAATAAGATCCATAATTTCATGCCCGAATAACATTCGGGATAGATTGGTCCATCGTCGATAATGGGGTGGCAGAGCATAGCCTGCATAAGGAGTTAGTCCTCTAGAACGAATATCCATAATTCCTTGTTGATTTCGACTAGTTTGTCCTTGAGAAAGGAACCTAGAAAATACAGCTGCGCTTAGAGCGGAATTAACAGGAGAAGGTTGGTCTTCAGCTAGACTTGTTAGCATAGTCCATACCAGTGCATCGGCTTCTGGTCCAGAGCGATTATCTCGAGCATTGGCAGTAACTTGACTGAAAAAGTGACTACTACTAGATTCATTATTTGCATCTGGTTCTAAATCAGAATTAAATGACCGATTGAATGAGGTTTGGTGACGTGAACAACTACTGGAACTTGAAGAGAGGTGAGATAGAGTTGTGCCCGGAAATCGATGACGGCTGCCATAAGATGGTGGAAATTGTTGTTGAGGGATCGTTGGTGGAACATAAAATACACGATTTACTGGTGACATAGAAACAGCATCTGCGATGATTGGCCGACTTAAACCTAAACCGCTAACATCAGTAGCAAGTTGACTTCGAGTCAGACTATTAGACCCTCCCGAACTAACACCATCTGGTTCCGATTCAGCATTAAGTAGTCGGCTAAATGAAGTATGATGGCGTAAACCAGTAAGACTGGAGGAAAGATGTGGTCCGGATGAACCTGTAATCCGATGACGTGTACCATAGTGAGGAGGAACGTGTTGTGGTCGCGGTAGAACGCCAAATACACGTAAGCCACTAACGTTATTGAGTGATGTATTGTGACTGGATGTTCCAGTGTTTGTGTTAATTGTTGAAAGACCAACATTAGCTCCAGCGGTCATCGGTACCTTAAGTTGTAGAAACACAGAAGAATAGTACTACATAATTTTCAAAACGTTCAATTGGAAGTCAACATTTAGTAAGTAGTGAGCAATTTTATTTGAAGGCAATCAGACATGAACAAAAAATTAGGGGGCGCGAATGTGCCGGTTTAAGTTGTAATACAAACTAACAGCCTAGCAAAACTAATACAAGAAAGTAATTAACATGGCCATTAAGACTTTGAGACTTGTAACGAATCCTGAATGAGAAGAGACGCACGTCATTGTTAGCCATATTCCATCTATTCTACAAAGAGATTTTACCATTTGGTTAGTTATTTGTGTTAAACGCATGGAGATTTAGTGAGATAAGGAATATAAGGTTTAACATGACCACTTGAATAACAGAAAATTAAATTTTACGAGATCTTCATAGCTTTTTAGTTCTACGTTTATACCTAATGATTTATTATGGATCAGACCTAACAAATCTTGTAAGCGAATGTAATAGGAAAAGTGCAAAACGATATAAAAAACAAACCTGAAGTAAAGGATGCTGATTTGCCAGGGTTGCAGCTGGTAATGCTTGAATAGATTGAGAATTATTAAGACCTGTTTGATTATTTGAAGAATAAACAAAATTTACACCAGATCCCAAACGAGTTGAATTAGTTCCACCTACAAATACTGATGCCTCAGGACCGAAACGGAATATAGTAGTACTTGTCGGTAGGTTAGATTCACCATCAAAAGGAATGTGTCGGGAACCATGACGAGCAATCAAATTCGTAAAAGCGGGTAGAAGATAATCCCAGTTACCGGTAGAAGAACCTCGCGACTGGACATTTAAGGTTGACAGATTATTTGTTCCGAGATCTCGAAAACCATTAGATGAGATTACATTCAAAGGTGGAGCAACTACTCGACGGAGAGTCTCTTCGACCACAGCTGCAACTGAATGGTTTCCATGAGACCCACGGTTTTCATTGGGAAAGATAACACCAGGTATATCAGAAGAAATAATCGCTACATCATCTCGACTAGTATCATCGTCATCTCGACCATACGTATCTATATCATCATCACCAAAGCTCCCATCATCGTCCACATGCGTATCGTCATGAAGTACAATATCGGCATCTTCATTATGCAAGTTTCCACCATCGTCATGAGATTCAGTATTCTGATTGCGATCACTGTTGGCTCGACTAGTAGTAACGGTAACAGAAATGGAAGCGTTCGGTCGACGACGACGTGGGCTAGACAAACCAGAAGGTTGAGTACGGTTCCCATGTCTGCGACTTCTACTAAGAACAAAAGCAACCTCCTCATCTTCACCACTAACATCAACATCACCGTCATCACCTTCAACATCCGGATCATTCTCACCGTCCTGGTCATCATCATCGTCATCGTCGTCATCATCATCATCCTCTTCGTCCTCATCTTCTCCAAGGACATCATCATCTTCCTCCTCTTCTTGACTATTATTACCTTCAGCACCTTGGCCGGAACTTCCTTCATCTTCATCATCATAAACAAATATCACAGATCTAGTTTCTTGATCTCCGTTGCCTACACTACGCCAAGGTTGATGGACGTTTTCATTGTGATCAGAATTAATGACCATATCGGCCTGGGCAGCCAAAACATCATTAAGAACGCGATTAAGATTTGAAGAAGCACTACCTTGTGCAGTGCTAGATAAAATCAAACTAGGTCTATCGAAAGCTGAATCTACATTTTGCACAGGGTGTGAAAACTCCTGTTGATCGGACATTGTAACATCATCGTCATCATCATCATCGGAATCAGTCTCAAAATCTCTGGAAGTATTGATAGTATGATCCGATCCAGGAATGGTGGAAGATATGTTAGTTGTGCTTCTGTCAAGGGAGACATCAGTTCTTTGTTCAGATGATGGTATGGTATTAAGCATTAGATTCTGTGAGGTTGAGTCGGTAATAGTTGAAGATGTTTGTATAGTATTAGTGAGTCTCATTTCTACATCACCTGACTCTTCATTTGAGGCTGACGGAACATTAACTTGTCGTCCCGTAGAGCTATTCGTAAGTCGTTTTCCTTGCGAATTAAACTTAGTGTATTGACGATCTACTAGAGTTAAACTTTCTAGAGAGTGCAACATAATATTAATTGTGAACTGTGTGTTAGGTAAATTGCAGTCAACAATAGCAATTAATTTAGCAATATCTGCTGGTATTCTTCGTTTATATAACAAACGTAAAACACGATTAATTAGAGGAGATGGCAATGATAGTATACGCATTAAAAACATCATATGAGATGAGATTCGATCATTTTTCATTGGAGAGATAACTTCAGACTTAATATCTTCTGGTGAAATAGGGTAATGTTTAGTGGCAACGCGACCAAGTGATGCTTTAAATTCATTTATAATTACTCCTTGAATGGATTCACTACTGATGAGTATTAAATTTTTCAACAATGACATGGTAGATTCGGCTGTTTCAGAGTTATTTAACAGATGATTAAATAAGTAGGAGATAAAAGAACACTTTGATACATCGGTGTTTGATCTTCCAGATGTATGCTCCATGGAATGTTTGTGTTTATACATTGCGACAAATTCAGCGACAGATTTGTAAGTACCAACTAAGTCAATCAAGTATTGCATCGCATCTGATTTGCCTAAAACTACAAACCCGTTTTGTTTATTAAATTCACCATGTGTTAAACGAATTGTAGAGTTTTCCAGTGATGACTGATCTGAACGACTATATGTATTAGCAGATTGTACATTTGTGGCACCGCTCCTCGAAATAACATTTCTTGTATTAGATATTGGAGGATAAACAGATTCTGAGGTAAAACCGTCATTTCCGGATGCTTCTGTTACCTGCAAACGAAAAGACAATCAAATATACAATGTTTACTACTGTACAATATTAAGATTCTAATTATATACGTCAGCTACTGGGTAGTACATAATCGAAAATTGACATTTCATCCAGGAGATTAAAAGTAACAGAAAACTTATGAAGAAAATCTTTTGTCCCGATTGAGAGAAGAGTGGCAACGAATCGTTAAACAATCTATGGGGTAGAAATGCAAATATTTTGTCTTATATAGTGAACCGATTCTTATGTTCACACTGTTTATAGATTTTATTGGCGGCAATACTCATAACAAAGTATAATATATACATACATTAGATGAAAGACAAATGATTTTGCTTCAATTGTATGGTGAAACTACAATAATCATGATACGAAAAGGAATAACCAGAATTGTTCACGGACTAGTGCTCAAATAACAATAAATTTTAATACACTAGTAAAAGAACAAGAGATAATTAATGATTGATCGTACAAAGTACAGTTGTAGACTATGCAAGAGAGTTTGCCTAAAACATTAAATATAAAATTAGCAAATGATAGACCCTTCAGCTGAGTAAAGTAATAAATCAAAGGTTTACAACGTATAGTGAGGAACGTGACCACTAATTTAGCTAGACAATAATGTAAAGAAGAGAAAAACTGATCCCTTTATTTCACTTATTATTTAAAATTGACATATACGAAAGTATTATCTTTGGCGATTTAGCTGGGATGGTTGTAAATTAGTGGCATTAATTATGTGCATGTACGAAACTTCGACTAAAAATGTTTAATCAGGCAAAGGGTTACATTCACATCATTAAAATAATGGTATTTGCATTAGTTAGGAGATATAGAATGATTTTAATTATCCAAGTATAAAGATGTGTCATATCTGACGACATATAGATCTGCTCGACAAACTTACTTCTAAATGTTGGAGACCAGTTAAATTGTGATTTCCTCTAGATTTCCAAGTTGAACACATAATTAAATCCATTAGCTGGGTAAGTAAATGCTTCTGATGTGGACTAAGGGGGAATGATATAATTGAAGAACGGTCAGTAACAGCAGTACCAGGAGGATTAGCTTCTTCAACGACATACGTCTTTGGATAAACTTTACCTGAAAATAGATGGTAAGATTTTTAATTAACAATCGTGACAATCAAAACGAAAAAACAGACTAACAAAATTGCAACTGATATGAAAGTTTCAAGTTAGATGCATGTGAGTAAATGCTATGGAAGTGCAATACAATAAACTCATCCACAGTGAATTGACAAATATATAGTGGAAAAATCATCACCCTGACAAAACCTAGATTCCGAATCACTTGCAACAATGATATTAGTATACTGAATATTGAGTCAGGTGACTGAATGATGAGAAACAGAATTCTTAGGATCAAAGAAAGCCTGACCTTTTATAAGTAATGTATCAACTGGGGGGAAAAACCTGTATATATGCACAAATTCACTATTTTTATGCAAACAATCATGTACAATATACTCAAACTACTCAACATGTAAGTCGGAAACTTTCGTCAGAATTAAACAATTTTCAATTTCACTTGTTCGAAATCCGGTGAGAAGCGAAATAAAAGCGATAACTTCCACTTTCTAGTTGAAATGTATACAATGAGTGTGAATAAAAAAATTATTTACAGATTAATAGTTACCTTCTATATCGCTATCGGCCAAGGATAAACTGAATGTTTCTGTTGCTAATCTAAGAGCACGTTCACGATCTTTAGCAAGCAACGGTGTACATAAGCTCAACAAATAGAACAAATCTCGACAAGCTCTAGGACCAGCATCGATTCCCATAAATACATTAGGCATACCAGATCTGGACATTCGGATGTAAATTTCCTTCATTATTCGATCAATTGTCGAAGTATCGTCAAAAATCTAGAGATAAAAATAAAATTATATATTTATAACAAAGTCATAGGTATCTAATCCTGGCTCTTACGGGGATTGAGGGTGCAACCTTCGTAGTTTACTAGTATTTGATCATAGGAACAGTTTGCGTATGCTAGGACTATTGATTGAAGAAAGGTACTAGGAAAAGCTGGTAAATCGGTCGATGAGGTAGTGAATCCTTATCGAATGAAATAGTTGAGACGTGTACTACGGATGCTAAACTATAGCTTACCTCGATAGGCGATGTTGATAGGAGTGCGAGTAAGTTTCGAAGAAGCTTAGGATGGCCAAATAAAACTGTGGCATTATTTCATGAAGTTATTGACAATTAATTCGAGTGATTTTGGTATGTGTAAACCATCTGATTGGGATCTAGGCGATAACGGCAATCATTGGTTGAAGAGATTGAGTGGTCTGAGTTAAAATTCATCACAATGGTGCAGATGTACTCACGCGTTGCTATTCCTAAGGTTTTAAGTTTTAAATTATCTTAAACTATTCTATTCCGTGAATTCCTCTCGAATCGCAACATGCTTTGATAACATTATAACTACTACTTTGGTACTAATCTTGATACTCTAATTTCTCTAAGCTAATTTAGTGTGACAGCTAAGGCAGATGAATATAAATAACATGTTCTACGTCGCTGATGCATGACAGGTTTAAAATCGATATTAGGACATTATTAGTCAATCGATAAGTTTTATGTGAGGCGATATACATGGTAAAATCGCATTCAGGATGAGATCAATAATAAAATGAATGCATTTGAGCAGGAAGTAGTAAATAGGTTGACGAGAAAGGAATCCATTAAATGACGACAAATTTTTAAAAGAAACTCACTTCGGAAATCAAAGCACCGACGAAAGATGAGAATTCCGGAGAAAACTCTCGCGTATGTGGATATGAAAATAGAGTTGTCAAGAGATCCGCTTCAGCTAACTTATCTGCATTTTCATAACTTGTAAAGCATAAACGTAGTAACAACCTGAACATAGCGTTTAAACAGTCTGAAGGTAGAGGCGACTGATCATCAGAATGTTGATTTTCGGAATGTGATTGTTGTTCTGAAGATGATAAATTTTTGAAGGTACGGAAATGTGTCAATAATGCATGACATAGTTTTGAACGTTCTCTTGCATTTAAACATTCTGGTATCTTTGTATTCATTAAACTCAATTCATAAGGTGTCGCTAGAAAAAACAAATGATATAGCCATTCAAACTATAAGTATGGTGTGTTTATAGATAGTTAAAGTTTGTAAATAAAGAAACAAGACACGAGTACTTCAAGAAGACTTAATAGTAACTCAGAGACAGTTATTCGCACAGGATGATATATTTATACCATAAAAAGACTCGTTTGGCTATTGCCAACTTACATCACCTATGGCGAAGGCGAGACATCCGTCTATCAATTAAGGGACGAGTATACTGAGAGTAGAAGATACTCGTAAGCTACTAGAATTTGACCACAGATGCTTCAGAAATATAGGTCGCATCTGCTGGGATTACCGGGTAAATAATAGTGAGGTTACATGCGGGGTGTTAGGGAATGATGGTAAATCAGTTGATGGGGTTGTGAACCTTCATCGACTGAGATGGTTGGGCCACGTGTTGTGTATGCCTGAACACCGATTACCACGACGCGCAATACTGACTAGTGTAGGGGATGGTTGGAAGTGAGGGGCAGTCAAATCAAAACGCGACATCAGTCCATAATGTCACTAACTTCTAGCTTGAGCCATGTTGGTAGATGCAAATTACTTGGTTGGGGTCTGCGTGACTATCGAAACCAATGGTTGGAGACTCTGGGTGACATGGCTCAGAATCGCCTACAATGGTGTAGGTGTCTGCACTCTTTGTCTTCTGTTAAACCGTGAGATTAAAATTGCTTTAAACCTTTCTTTCTATCAACTAATTCTTTCTTTCTGTATTATATCCTTATATGCAATCTTTCTTTAATATATTACTACCATAGAAATAACTACTATGAATTCGATGTTCATCGTGTTATGCCAACAAGGTATGGAAACTTAAACCAATGCATATATGTACCTGGTCCTAAGTTTAGGCTGACTGACTGATTATCTAACACAAAAGACAGCTGCGTACTAGATTGTGCGCTAGATATTGAACAAATAACGACCTCCACACTGCTACTCTCGGTCTTGTTTTATATTAGGTAATGTCAGAATAACCGACAAATATCGTAAGATAATTGGTGAATACTGTTAGCGGGACATAGACTGGATTAAAGCATGCTCAATGCACGATTGCCTTGGTGCACGCTGATTGGCTAATTCTTATCCAATTACCGCTAGTCGATAGTTGTAGAATCTTCTCATGTAAAAACTATAAATATACTAACGTTTTCCCTATTGTGCTTCTTACTGGCACCTTACTTTCATCTAACCTTGTTATTTGGAATATAATCTCTTTCCTGTTCATCCGTGTTCTGGTTTAGGGACTTGTCGAGTGAACCGGTGTCCGAGAATACTAAGTAATAAGACTAGCTGGGTCATAACCGTAAGAAAGAGATTATAACAAATACAATTAATGATTTATAAATGTTACGTACATTTTATAATGATAAAAATAAGCAATCAGTAAGGAGAACTGTAGTACAAAATTTCCATGACTTACTTTGTATTGACGACGCTTCATCTGCTTCTGTTATCTCAGAAACAGATGGGAAAAGCATAACAGGACGTCTATGCATACTGACAAGATTTATTTGTGTCAGAGTTGGAAATTCAATAGTATATGGTCGACGATTAATATCACAACATGCACATAAATCACCTTTATGAAAACTTTTATCAATAATTCGTATACTTTCATTAGTATAAGGATGCCAAAGCATTGCTTGATTATCAAACCAATGCCAATTATGCGAAGAAGCATACAGCTTGACACATTCTTGACGTAAACGTAGAGCCTGAAACAAAAGAATTTGAGGAAACGTGTAAATGTTATTGTGAAACAGCAGTTGTATTAATGTATAAGTTTCCATGCCCCTTGTAGAAACGTTTTAAAAAACAATTATAATGAGAGATGAGCGAAAAGCTAATCTCCACTCATGACTGATCATTTTCTCTGAACATTATGCACAACTAGATATAATTACAGGAATATGGTCTTCGATGGCGGGACTGTGATTTATGAACGGAACAATCAGATTTAACATAGAGATTCCTGGGTTTTGATCAGAAATTCATTAGTCCATATGGCGAAATAACATTGTAGTATTACAGCCGATTTAAGTTCATGATGAAAACCCTAACTCACGATAATTTATAACCATTTTAAGACCATGGTAGGTTGATGGATTTTCTCAAGGTCACTTTGGCGTTATTCAAAGGCGTCCATAAATTATGGTCTCACGAACAAATATGGTAAATGACAGTATTGTACGTTAACAATAATATTTAATAATGTATAATACAATAAACCCAACATTATAAAACTGTTGGAAAAATCTCAAGAACCTGAGAAAAGATAGGAAACATTAAGCCCGATTAAGGTTCAATGGAAAGTCCCAGAAAACTGATGGACAATGTGTCGTACCGTAATTGGATAATTACCTATTTCGTCACTAAATTTAGCCTATTTCAAAACGATTCTAGGATAGTGATGTCACCTGTAAGCTTACAGATGCCGTTTTTTTCCTACAATTCACCTAACATTGGAGGTAAAGCTTCCTTTCATTCTCTCCCCACTTCTCTTCCGTCAAGAGCTCAAGTTTACGGGTTATCTGGAAGATAAAAAAGCGATTACGAAGCCAATATCGAGTATTCAATCACCAGAAGTAACGGAAGCTTACTATGAAAGAATGAATGAAACTGTGATGCAAATTTATGATATATATATATATATATATATATATATATATATATATATATATATATATATATAACGTCGAATGTGAACAATAACGGATACTTTAACATGAAAACTAATATCTTGTAAAAGAACATACTTGTATACTTCTCTCATACTGATCTAATACAAGGAATGCTAAAGTCAGTGTTTTGTAGTAATCAGATTTTGAAATGGCATTCGAATTGTAAGATACATCTGCACTGAATTCGTCCACTTCCATTCGGGTGTCTTCTTGGCGAGCACCACAACTACTACTATTAGTAGTAGTAGTAGTAGTAGTAGTAGTAAGTGACTTATTTAGAATATCTGAATCGGATACAAATTGAATCAATACACTTGGAAGTTTATGACTCCAAGCTAAACAAGCACAAACTAATGGAGATCTGGTGAATAAGAGAGCAATTAAATGTAATCCAACAGTTTGATGTTCTTTCTCATAATTTGTGAAGTCATAATTTTCATTGTCAGATTTATTGGGAGTTTTATTAGGTGAAACACTAAAATATGACTTTAGATGTGATGTGACTACGCTAAATAACTCATTGATGTATTGTTCATGTTCTCCGCTGGATATAAATAGTTCAGCAATTTGATGGAGAATCTATAAGAGATGGGGGAAAAACATAAAATATTAAAACTGGTGAATAATATACACAAACTTACTATCTTAATAATAATGAGCATGCGTTCACTAGAGTCTGTTTGTCAGGAGTATTCTCAAATCCCTAGTCAGATGAAATTTAGTCATACAGGATTAAAGCAAGTAACTGTGAAGACTAGGGTTGAACTTGTGAACTACTTAGGGCAACCCATTGAACTGGGAGGTTTGAAGATGACTCTAGGCTTGATTTCACCCTAAAAGTTATGGGTAGACTATACTAAAGATCTCAAAAATAGTTTGCATTGAAATAAACAAATAAATAATCTTCAGTTAGTAAAATGTTAGACAGTTTCACAAAATGATACTAAATACACACAGTTAACACTATCAGCATCCTATGATCCAGTCAATATTAATGATTGGGGAAAAAATAAATCGGCTTGAATATTATGTAATACAAAGAAAGCACATGAAAATAGTTATTAATGGGGAGGATTTGTTAGAATTATAAATTAATGCTAACCTGGTAGGACTGATGACATTTAGCAATAGCATAACATGTCTTGAAGACATTTTGCTTAAGAGATTCACACGCTTCATTATAAGTTTTCTCATTACATAATTCCATCATAACGAGTGGAAATTTAGATATATTGGATCGTTTTATAGTTGAAGTGTCCTTATTGCCTAACGACGAGGTGATTTCGTTATCAGACAAAGTGGGACATTCTGGATTGATTCGTGATTCTATATGTTCACTGGTACTAAACTGGAAAAAAAAAGTACAGAAGGAATAAAACTCAGTTTAAGCCGGAAACAAAATGAGATTATTTAAAAAGCAGGTGGAATAATCGTGTGAATATGAACTACAGACAAAAATTAAAATTCACCATACATAATAACATTGGATGTAACCTAGGAAATAATATGCTGTTTGATCCAATTTTATCTTCTTGAGATAACTCGGTAGAGTGAACCTAATCATTTAAGGACCTACATCGGATTGTGAACTTTATGCACGCTGATTTTTTCATGTACGCAGTCGATAAATCACGAGCTATGCAATCTTGTCATAAATACAAAACTTAAAGACCGTGTGCAACAGGAAACAAGATACGTGTGCAGATCCAGGTGACGTTAACATATGGAAATAACAAATAAAAATTTAGGACTATTTGTCTAATGTTACATCAGTTAAGAATATTTGTACATTAAGAATAAGCATGACAACATTCGTAAATTGATCAGTACAACATTTACCATAAACAAAAATTTTACTTCCTTTATTAACATTATAATATTTAGAAATTTTCCGAAAATACAAAGATGATTCCAACTATGAATTAAAGTAATAAAAATTCTTACATTATCAATAAATTCTGTTACATGTTCATAAACATCAGTTTGGAATTGTGAATTATCGACATTAGTTATTAATGGACTGGATTCATTAGCTCCATGACCAGCTCCAAGTGTACGTCTACGTTGAGCTCTACGTGATGTTCTACCTCTTCGTAACCCAGAGATAAAGGAGGGATTGGCATTTTGCATGAGATCATGTGGAGAAGTTGCTATTACAAGATTTACAGCTTCATTAGCATTCCAACCAGTTTGCTTTGGAAATGGAAGAAAAATGCATTTAGATAGAAAATACTAGATAGTTCTACTATTATTTATATATTAAACACATATACTGGTACAACTGGGCAGCGAAATAAGTATGATCCCCTCCCCGAATGTTATAATAGAACTGACGGTGACCACGCATTTATAAATACTGTGACTGAAGTTCTACTCACTGACTTTTCAATCCAGGGACGTTTTTAGGAAGGTGAGCGGATGAAAAGTGAACGTTTGGAGCTTAAACTGGGGTGGTGGATACGTAGTTTCACCTGAGATAATTTAGAAATACTGATACCAAATCAATAGTGTACATGAACTCCAGGAACTTGATGGTACGTATGAACTTACTTTGGCCACTGGCTATCAGCGGACTGAATCTCCTGACGTTAGACCACCACTTTGTACATCAGACCTTTAAGTCAAAGACTAGAAAATTAACTGCTTCGGTTCGGGTGCCCGAACAGTGTTCCCAGCACACACAAATATAATATTCGATGATAATGAAGAGAATGGTACACTTGACCAGGTAGATAGACTGATCAGTAGGAAGCATAAATTAAACACGAAAAAAAAAGCTATTTTCTATTTTGTGAACAATGTATTAACGTATCGTTACATACCTCTAAAGCGACAATAGCTAAATCACGAGCAAAACCCATTTCTTCCATTAAACGAAGGGCTTCATGATCACGTATCACATTATCTGGCGGGATTGTATCAACATCGAAATACATATTGAATGGTGGATTATCAACTGCATTTGATTGACTCATTGCTTGATCAACCGAAATTGGTGTAGCAGACGGATCCTGCGTAATTGCAGTAGATAAAGTTTGTGAAAACGGAAATTTTTTCCATAACAAAAATTTTAATTTCCCGAAATGACTAAACAATAATTAGTGGTTCCATATTGTAAAACCTCAGAGGACCGTAGTTACCACTTAGTATTTAAACCTAGTTTTACGGTAGGAATAAGTAATACGAACAAATGGTACTTTTCATGAAGTATAACCAATATTAATGGTTAGCTTCCTTAAAACAAAACCTCTACTGAAGGGACAAAATATATTTTAGTTTGTCTTTAACCTATTTGGACAGAAAAACGAACACAATTTGATCATAAATTTTCTTGAATTATATATAGATGAAACGTAATAATTAATTGAATGAGGAGGATAAAAATAGGTCAAAAGAGAGGGTTAAAATGAAGAACATGACAACAACTGAAAGTCGACATGACGAAAAGAAAAAGAAAAATACCCAGTAGGTTTGAAATAGTGAGTGATCTCTTCAGTCAGTTAATCTGAGAACATGGTTCTACCGAGTTTTTAATATGTCTCCACATCAATTGTGATATTTTTCAACAATATATTTTACAATAAAAGTTAGACGTCCGTCATCAATACTTAAATAATAATAATAATAATGATAATAATAATAATAATAGTAATGAAAGCATCTCAGAACGTATGCTGAGATCTATAACACACAGGATGATTAGTCCTAAATGTACACGTAACCCCACATACATATATATTGGTATATATACGTAAACACAACATGGAGCTATTTTTTTCAAAAATAATAGGTTCGTTGCGTAGGAATTCCAACAAGTGATTACACAAAGTCTTATTTATGGACTAAAATAGTAGAATTCTCTGTAAATGGATACATAAATATATGTGGTGTATGCTACTTATGTATGTAATACCGATCAAAAGTGGAATGCTTATCAGCAGAAGATTGAGAAGATCGAGTTGAAGACAACAGGAATGTAAACAAAAGTAATTATAATAACAACAGGAATGAAGGAACGATGAAGCTTGTGTAAGACAACTGATGGAAGATGTGCAGATGATGTATTTCATTAACGGTTTACAGATTTTACGAAGGCACTGATTTGGCAATAAACAATTAATTGGTTATCCGCACCAAGTCTTCGTTCACTACACATATAAATAGGCTAGATGACTGATTGATGAAAGACTGGAGTATATTATCTTTTCAATTAAGATCAACGGGTTCAAACGCTCAAATAATGTCAGCAATGCCAGGATGGGTGTTGTTCCTGGTCTGATAATGGTATACAAAGTGCTACGAGCTAACCCGTCAGATTAACTACTTGAGTGAAAAAACAAGAGTGAAAGAGAAAGTCTATTGGACTACCGAATAAAATGCATATTCATTTATATAAATATAGATCTAACCCCCAGAAAGTCAATCCATTTCTTAACCAATGATATGCATTTGTCCTTCAGGGCACTAGAGACTGACATCCGGTGACCTCACTTAGTTGCTTCCGATTGGTTCACTACATAGAAAATCTGAACACAGCACTCCAATAGCTATAATATAAAAGATTACTGTATACTGGAACGTATGAATAAATTAACAATCGTTAAAATAACCAAAGATACACGTTACCTGTGAAGAAATATCTGTTCCTTCCAACGGTGATTCAGTAGGTGCAATCTGTGGCTCATCTAATCTAGTGGAACTGCTGATAAGTATATTTGGAGCTTCTTGTAGCATAGAAGGTTGGATAGGTTGATGATGTGTACTAGGGTTTATTTCGATAAGATTGTCAGTAGATGGTAGATTATTTGTACGTCCGTCTACAGTCTTATCCCACTATTTAATATAAAGAAATAGAAATGAATCTATAAACAATTTTTAGATGAAATAGAAATTAACAAAGAGGTGTAATACTGAAGAGTGATGGAAGATCTCAGTCTTCAACAAATTAGATCATAGAACAAATATGTATATCATGAAGCAGACCAATCTTAATCAAGAATATACTTAACAAATTCCAGAGCATTCTATTATACAATTTTATAATAAGTAAACAAACTATGCAAACGATTATCGTAAAAAAAATATTTGGAAAATGAGGTGAGGAGTTACGGGAATTTGAACAGTTTTAACTGAAGTGAAGTGAATGACAAACAATTTAATTATCTTGTACACTTGTCAAAAATTACTGAAATATATATAAATATTTATGCATGACTAGTTAACTTGTGATAATTCGATTAGCAAAACTTTTTATTTGTTAGAACTTTTGGTTTGTGCGCCCTGCTAATGTTTAACGTAACGATACCGCCAATTAAAGAGCAGTGGATTATCGATCGGACCAGTGACGCATAAAAACCGTACGAGCAATCTAGAGTTCTTATCCGTCCTTCTTCCTGCCTAGCCCAGCCTGTTAAGCCAGGAACACCAGTCTCAGCCTCTGCAATATGAATCATTTATTTCAAACATACCGGGTTTATATACAAACCAAACAGACCACATCGTACCAAAAAATATGAAACAACATTTGTACAAGAATTAGACAGATGTGGCTGTGGATGAGGGAGGTAGTAATTAATAGACAGGGTATAATTCAAGAATGGTAAATCGTATAATAATAGTTCATAGGTCAAAATAAAGCTCATAATAAGAGGGACACGGATATGAATAGTTTAGTTACATAACAATTATACGATAAAAATATACATATAGTATTGGTCCATAATGGATTTCAAAAGTTACCACTCATTATGTTTATCGGGACGTAACATTATTGAATGTTGAAATGAATTAAAACACAAAGCAACACAAGAAATCTAAGTTTTGACTGAAGAAATCTAGCTTACGTACTGTGCTTAAAAGCACAAGGTATAGAAACGTTATTCGATAGTCGGAATGTATGTAGCCTATTGGTTAAAAGACATATCCTGAAACCATTGAACACTAAAACCTAGGATTAATAAAACTGTAAAAGAATCACAGATATTTATCATTAGGTTTGTCAAAGTGTATTTAAAAAAATTTATCAAATGAGATAATACTAATATGTTCATAAGATCTGATTGTGAGAATTTATTATCATTAGGTTATATTTCGAGAAATAAACGTTCAATTCAGTCGATGGTTCCATAAAGTGAACGATAAATGTATTGGATTAGCATTCATTATTTTACGACGACTCATCTGGTGGAAGTCTTAAGGGCAATTACACACAAATATCTTCATGTTACAAGTATATTAGAGCATTTTTATAAACATGTTTTGGTATTTATGAGGTTTAAGAATGGGAAGTATTACACTAATAAATGACAGTAGATTAAGGATAATTTGGTGTGTTTTTTCTACATTTAACCAAAGTATTAAACTATATTATATCCCACCCTTTGTCGAAATTATACCGTAGTGTATCTTCTAAATAAAATGTCTTTGAAAAACAAGTGTACATGACTAAGCACAACTTTCGATAGTTTAACAAATATATAAGATTTTAAAGAACAGATATAAAACACAACAAATAATTCCTATGAAAGACTAAAAAAAATCGACATGAATATGCATACTTACACCTGATGAATGAATAGCATTGGTGGACTCGTCAGACTTGATTAAACGTTGTTTATTTTCAGGATTGAAAATGTATGGCACAATGGTGACCAACATACTGAGTAAATGTTCAACAGCTTTACGACTGAGCAAATCCTAACAACAATAGAATTATAGTTTAAGTAAACGATAAGATAAACAATTGGAAGCTACATATCAATAAATTTGGGTCTGGAGGCATAACTGAAATAAGTAGGTATAAATATGGTAGAAAATAAGTTCTATATTCTTTATGACAATACAGAAAATTATACAATGCAGAATTTTATTAACTGAAATAATATACAAAAATTGTAGAACGAAAAGTTAACGGAACGGTGACATCAATAACTACAACGTTACAAACTTCAGTACTAACCAGTATCATAGCTGTCTAATAAGATAATAGTTCCGGAACGACTAATTCAATAGTTTTGATTAGTGAGTTGGATTGTATCCAACGCAAGCGAAACAAAATCCCGGAAGGAACCTACTAAAGATTAGCACAAGTATTTATTTAAAAGATAGTTAGGAAACTGTTGCAATATGGAATCGTACACAAGTGTCGACTGGTAACAGAACGACGAAACTGTATTCTTGGATTAGTCTCATACTGAGGATCCATGCCAACCTAACGTCTAATTCCGAAAAACTGGATCAGAATATTTTTATCTGACAAGTTAACCAATATGAAAAAGGTGCAAACCTGTAAATGATGAATATATACTTTTGGAAATGTAATTTTTAACATCACTGAAAAGGCGCAATTTATGTAGTGAGAAAGAAAATTGCTAGTAGTGGGTTTCTGTCAGCTACACAGTAATAGGACAGTATTCATGAGTGTACATAAAGAAACACAGCTGATTACTGTTTATTTTAAAATAAATTCATTCTGTGATAACAAACAGATTGTTTCATTAGAATCATATTCTAAACAATAAAAACAATTACATGAATACGACACTACCTGCAAATCTGTTCGAGAACACAATTGTGCCAGTGCAGGTATCATACATTGATGAACACGTGCAGTTATCTTCTTCACGTTCATTGTATTTGCTTCAGTGTCAGTTGTTCGATTAGTATCTGAATTAGGTGGAGCACAAAAACTTGCATTGCTCATACGATCTGCACATACAAGCCACTCTTCTAATACAATTGATAACGGTTCTAAAATTCAACATAATTAAAATTATTGTTGAGTATGAAACATATAGAAACATGTGATGTAGTGCATAAATTTGTTACTAAATATAAGGTATAAATAACGTGTTAATCCTCACCACTGATATAATATTACCAATTGGTAAATGTAATACCGACACATAATTGGTTGATGACGTAGTTTAACAGAGTAGGTTGTTTATTGTTCAACTAATTACCCATTGACTTTCAATTACTATATGTACGATCATGAAACACTTGAATACCATAAACCGTCCATTCCTATACGGTATCCTTCTTTCAGTTAGATTCATCAATATTCTTAGAATACATCATTGTTATTCAACTAATTTGCCAGATACAGATTAGTGTCCTTAGTTTTGAGCTACAATATAAGCGTGTGAAGTCTAGTAATACTATGCGGTTTCCCAAACCTCATAGTAGTTAAAGTGAGGTTCGGACGAGCGAACAGGTGGTTGGAAGTTGAATGCTTTAACCACTGAGTTATCGCTTCAACAAATCATTGAGGTAGGTAGCAAACATTTTATTGGTTACTAAATTGCTTCTGTGAACTTATGTAAATCGTTTGAAATATACGTAGAAAAATGATACTTCGATATTTGGAATAAATGCAATCAAGTTACATCGACTGTAAAACCATGATCAATGAATAGAAAATTCTTTTTGATTTGTGTTCGAAATTCAATTATAAACATGAATAAATGAACAAGGTGAAAATATGTAGTGAAGTAATTAAGATTTTAATGAAGTCATTATCCTGTTGTTTTTTTTTACAAAACTCAACGTACTTCGTATAGTTGGATCATCTAGATCAAAACTGATCAGCTGACGAAATAACCTGTAATGTGTACACAAAAAAAGAATTGCTTTAATTAAAGTTACAAATTAGACTATGTAATAAAGAGCATTAAATCTTTGAAAAATATGTTTTAAAAATAAATGGCAAACGCTGGATAACGTTTTATTCCGTTATAACTGATTTCTTAATTATTTGATCTCGTTTATTTTAATTCACATGTGCTTATTATTCTTTATTATATTAGTGAGAATTTTCTGTCCCGTAACAAAGTTTATATTGGGTAGTGGCTTTTTTTAAAGATTGGAGTTGAATGGAAATAAATTTCATTATGTGTGGGGGAATATTTATGAATGAGAAATGTGTTAAACTCGAGTAAAAAAGCCCTTTTCTTACAGATTTTTTCCTTAACCATACATCAAATCGAAATACAACATTGTGGCGATAGTCTGCACACTGTTCAGGAATCATGGGAACACCGCAATTACAGATATCGGAGCTTATTATTAATCCCATCTATTGTAGCCGCTCAACTATAACTTCTTTGAAATCCACCGTAAACCGATCGTACATGTGTACTGGATACTGAAATAGTCGCCGTGACGTTTAGATCGCTCAATCGCTTGTGATTGGCTCGTCCACTAATTATAGTCCCTCCGCCTTTCCGCATACGGAACAGTTGAATCATCTAAACGCTTCCTTTTTTCGAAATCATTCTGTTTTTTATATACAAACATTTCGTTCGTCATATTCGTGTAGACTATAACCGAGCTTTGATTATAAGTCTATGACTATGAGGGTAATCATTATCAGAGACCGACACTCAGATATTCCCATTTATGACGACTGTCAGCAAGGACTAAACTTGACTCTACAGTGTTCATTCATTTCCGCTCGTTTTCATTATGGTGAGATTGATTTTTATTTAAAATAAATCAATATTCAAATAACATATGTACTTACCCAAAATAAAGAGTTATTCCATTCAGCCTGAAGAATGCATTAATCATTCCTAGATCTGAATTCCTTTGAACTGAATCATGAAGTAGAAGGTTAGTTAGTCGAACTGACGCATAACGAATAGCATAGTTTAAAGATGCAGTTGCTTTGTGATTACGATTAGTGGAAGCTGGTTCCCATGTATACATGATGGAAAGTACATCTACAACTTGAGCCAGTGCACGTGATTTCATTTCATTTGGAATTAATTCATTAGGAAATAATGTGGTTCGACGACGTCTGTAGTTAATTTGTGTGCGATTTGAGAAAAATCTCCCAAGAGCAATAAATAGTTCCGTGACAGAATTAATAAGAAATGCCGTTACATGCAGTATTCGATTCAACGGTTTGACAAGTTCTGAAATATAAATAGATAACGATCATAGAACCATTTTCTGAATATTTAAAAACGATGCTATTCCAAGATTGTATAATAATCAAACTCGTGGAATATAAGTTACTTATTTAACACCTGAGCAGCATAACATTAAAATGTGGTAATAATAATAATAATAATAATAATAATAATAATAATAATAATAATAATAATAATAATAATAATAATAATAATAATAATAATAATAATAATAATAATAATAATAATAATAATAATAATAATAATAATAATAATAATAATAATAATAATAATAATAATAATAATAATAATAATAATAATAATAATAATAATAATAATAATAATAATAATAATAATAATAATAATAATAATAATAATAATAATAATAATAATAATAATAATAATAATAATAATAATAATAATAATAATAATAATAATAATAATAATAATAATAATAATAATAATAATAATAATAATAATAATAATAATAATAATAATAATAATAATAATAATAATAATAATAATAATAATAATAATAATAATAATAATAATAATAATAATAATAATAATAATAATAATAATAATAATAATAATAATAATAATAATAATAATAATAATAATAATAATAATAATAATAATAATAATAATAATAATAATAATAATAATAATAATAATAATAATAATAATAATAATAATAATAATAATAATAATAATAATAATAATAATAATAATAATAATAATAATAATAATAATAATAATAATAATAATAATAATAATAATAATAATAATAGCAAACCTGGATGTTTAGATATGAAAGCAGATTGACCATCGGTAGTAGGGGAAATCGATTGAGTAATAAGAGAATACATGTGCAGAGCCTCTACAAATTGTGGCATTGGTTCTGATGGAATGTTTATAACTCTATTTGGAACAGTAGAATTTGAATCGGATGATTTAGAAGAACTACTAAGTAAATGTTGAGGTATTTTTAATCCATTCAACATATCAGATTCATTTATGTCTTTGTCGCCAAAAAGAACTTTTAAGAGGATTCCAGCTTCCCAAGAAACTCCTAAATATAAACGCCTATAAAAATGAGAAACAGAAATCTATTTAATGAGATAAATTTAGTACCTACGATTCTCAACATATATCACTGTAAAACACCATATAAACAAATCTAAATTAACAAATAGATTTAATCAATGAGTGGATAGCTTTTAGTTTCTTCTCCTATCCCTTCAAGAATGATAGGTCATTGGACTCATTATGGGATGTGATGAAGCTTAAAATGATTGATGAGGTTGACAGTATTGAGAATGTAAGTCTACTAATTACCATAATATGTTATGATGCTAAGGATAGGAATATTTTGACTAGGTGCAGAGAACATAATATTAGTCCATTGACTGCTGATTTAAGTCATGTCTAAATCTCCAAGCATTCAGTTGATACTTTATAGGGCAAAATAATCAATAGTAGGAAATTTAAAGTGACATTTAAAATGGGTTATAGTTTTCCTGATGCATTCATGCATAACCTTACACCACAACATGGGTTTTAACAGAAATTTACATTTTTGACTTTGATTTTTCAAACTGTATGTTTAACTTTCAACTGAAACTGATAGTTATTTCGACCGCTTTATTTTTATTTGGTTAATGGCCACTCGCTGATCTAATATGGTGTGGGGTATGAGTACCAAATAAAAATTGTCCCAAGATATAAGTTGACGACTGAAAATGAGTTGATATATGAACTAACATTAAGTGAACAAGGGAAACTTGTATGAACATTGTAGACATAAATGTAAAATGTAAATCTGAAATGTGAGATTACAATTCAAAGTGAAGACTTGTTAACTGAAGAAAGTTAGGTTTAAAATACGACTAAACTACCGAGCTCAGAGACAAAACTAAAACAAAAAAATCCAGGTTAGTTGGAAAACTAAGTGTCATTAGCGAACAAATTCATCCTAATTGGTAAAATTTTAGATGAAACAACACATCAATTTCGATGAAGTAGTTTTTAAAAACTTCTTTTAACTTACCCCAATGTTTTCAAACAGTTCTGAGATAACCAACTACTGGCCAATGACATACGAATTTCTGATTTAATATGCTCAATCATTTGTACTAAAATGCAAACTACTGAAGCGATTGTCACCAATTCATGCAACACTTCTCGTTCACCAGACAAATATTCACGTAAGAGTATGGAACTCATTGGATAGTTAGAAGTGTGTAAAACAGATAGTCTATCCAATGAAGATTCCAAGCACTAGATGAAAAAATATATTTAGCAAGATGACGATTATATTGACAACGATATTAACCTTTTATACATTTTTTAGAAGTTATAGGTAATTGTTAGCTCGAAATATCAAGCTTTACTTAGAAATAACCAGTGGAATGATGTGCAGGAAAATACAGCAATATGATTATCATTGATAAAATCATGAGAAAAGTTACCAGTCTTCTTTGATTCAACAACGAAACCAGTTGTCAAAATAGTGTTTATACATTGGGAGTTTTTAGTAGTTATTTGTATAATTTGGGTTAGATCACATATTGCTATGAGTTGTAAGATTACCGAAAAACACGAATTATTGAAGCAATATTTCAGTCTAATTTTAGACTTTTCAGCGATGTACAAACAAGGCTCAAACGGAAATTAAACATAAAACCTTTCTATTCATTGGGATATTACAAATATATTAGTTACTTATAACAATCTACTCAATGCTCGATTTATTCGAAATTATCAAATCAAATCTTGGTAATGATACCTATAAAACCTTTAAATTACACGGTGGATAAAATGCCAATTATACATTAAATCAAAGTCCCGTAGCCACTGTTTCTAAAATTCAGTCATTTTGTGGCATAAAATGGAAACGATCATTTAATATATTTAATGAGTAACTAACTTCAGATTTGGGAAGAAGAAATGTCACATGGGTTTAAGGAATATAAACTAATTTAACGCTATGTGCATTATACACATTTACATTTACCCTATTCCTATTTCAAGCGACTACTAACAAATAGAAGAATATTCAAAACTGATCAAGTACAGTACATTTATTATGAAGTATTTGAAAAGGGAGATAGCATAGGACACACATTGAGAAAAGCACCGAACTGTGTCACAAGACAAGCCCCCACATGGAATCCTCAATGCCAAAGGAAAAGAGGAAGACCAAAGAACGCATTACGCCGGGAAATGGAGATAGGCATGAGAAAAATGAACAAGAATCGGATGGAACTAGAAAAGAAGGTCCAAAATAGAGTGGGTTGGAGAATGTTCCATTAGGAGTAACAGGTGTAAGTAAAGTAAAGAAAACAGAGATTCGCAAAATATAATATGTTCACCTTATTTTCTATTTCCATGATTTACAAAACAACTCAATAATTTGAACAATTATTAAAATAATACAACGAAATTATTCTTTATGGATAGAAAATAGAAAGATGACTCAAAAATCATATTAAAGTAGCAAATATAATATTTTTATCCTTACAATCTTGTCTGTTACAATTACAATAATTATCATGTTTCTAAAAACTTGTGAATTAATTACATTGTATTAGTACGAAAATGTAAAAGAATATCAATAGTAGATAAGTAGTATCTACGCTACCACTTAATTTTCATCTATAGTTAACTAACCTAAAACGTTTATGTATTTAGTTACAAGCCAGCCATACTAAATGACTGAAAGTATGGCCAAGTAGTCAGCAACAAATTATCAAAAGTAATAACAATAAAGGTGCTTGAATATCTAGACTACCTGTTCCTGTCATCTAGATGTTTCAACAAATTATCTGTTTTTGTTTGCTTTAACACATCATTATATCGATTAATCGTTTATGAAAAGTTTAATAATTAGACATTCTAGCTAACTGTTCAAATTTTTGTACATTGTAAGAAAAGATTGCAATACTCATGGCACTAGTGATATAGTAGTTCATTTACCAACGTCATAGTTCGAACCCCTCTCCACCTAGTTCGATTTGAGTAACCGTTTAATATTATTACTCCTTATACTTAAAGTGTGATTCATTGCTAAGCACATGATGAATGAGTTAAATTGTAGAAATCTATTCTGCCTCAAACCGTTACACATAAAATACTACAGTAAATGAATATGGACAATTACTGGAAAGTCACGTTTATATTTTCAAAACCACGTATATATATATATATAATATTTGAACACATAAATATTGGTACAAGAGGGCACAAAATATATATGCGCCACACAAAACAACGAGGATTTCAAGAGAAGGAAAAAAAGGTAAGGAGCGTAAAAAAAAAGAACGATAACGAACAGATTAGTATAAGGTAGTGTAATAATAATAATAATGGGGGAGACAGAAACGTACAATCAGAAGAGATCATTCGGTTAAGGAAGAAGCAACCCCTTTTTATAAAAAAAGTAAAAGAAGGTTACAGCAGGATCGCCACTGGCTTCTATTCTGAGCTATATCTGATAACGTCTCTACTCGAGAACGTTTAGATAGAGCCGAATTTCCACCATAGGCGAGCTGCTGTATAAGTCGAAAAATAAGGATAGACAGAGTGGGAATAAAAGAGAGTGAATAAATGACGTAGTAAATAATAATAATGTGAATCGTTTGATTGTTAACTGAAGCAAGAAAAGTATTTTCCATAATTATAGGCAATTCATCATATGTATATATATATATATATATATATATATATATATTGTATATGAGGCATGATTACGACTAGAATTAATACTAAGTACAATTCAATAATTCCATTTGAGTATAGATAAATTAACATGTGATTTACTTTCATATTATATACTGTACTTAATTTATTTCTTCATTAAAATAAAAAAATATTTTGGTTATGCAAAAAGAAAAAGAAAAGAAAACAGTTGTTATAATCAATCATAGTAACTAAACAACTAAATAAATGTAAACTGGGTTAAAATAAGAAGCGTGGCAATAAAACTAGAATTGAAGAGAAAGAAAAAAACACTTACCAAAATAAAAGAAAAAAAGTTTAATTATATCAGTTAAGATTGATCAAATTTATAAAATCACATCAAAACAGTTTTTTGCAATACGATAGGAGCGATGACCTCAGTGATTAAGGTATTCGATTGTCAATCGATAAGATTTATCTACTTCAGTTTTGGTTAACAGATTGGGTCTTATACACAGAAATTGTAATTATAAACTAAGCGTACGAATATGTGCCTAGTAAATGGGTTGACAATAACACATGGGATGGTAATAAAAAAAGAGTAACTATATATAAATGTCTTACCTGAAACAAAGGTTTAGTTACATCGGTTAAATTAACCGAATTCGCTAAGTCTTCGAAAATTTTACACAATGATGCACAAGTAGCAGACACTGGAAAATCATACGGTAAACCAGGCATACGAATTAAATCACATAAAGCTTGTAGTCCACCTTGACTAACAAATTGTGGGCACATTGCTTCAGTAGTATGAGATCCGAATGGTAAAAGTTTCTCAAGAAATTTACACTAGAAACAAAATGATAATAAAAGGTGAAGATTGAATTACTCATAGTGGAAAACGACAAGTTTTTAAAAACTATATATATAAGTGACAATTCAGTTGACAAACCAGTTGGGTTAACAATATTTAATCAGTGAAATGATAGGAAATATGAGAATTCAGACGCGCTTACCAGTGATATTTACCGATAAATTTCAAAACTTAGTCATTGAAAAAACCAATTTCACATTGTAATATTATTGTCTACATTAAACAACTAGGAAATTAACGATGATTTAGTGAAAATGGATGCTCAGTTCCGTTAGCACTTCACCGGCAAGACAAACCCTTAATGCTGAGTAGATTAAGGACTCCCCTCTAGATTAACAAGGGTTATATTTACTTACGCCTGTTACTCCTAATGGAGCATAGGCCGCCGACCAGCATTCTCCAACCCACTCTGTCCTAGGCCTTCTTTTCTAGTTCCATCCAATTCTTGCTCATTTTTCTCATGTCAATCTCCATTTCCCGGCGTAATGTGTTTTTAGCCTTTCTCTTTTCCTTTGGCGTTGAGGATTCTATGTGAGGGCTTGTCTTGTGACGCAGTTGGGTGCTTTCCTCAATGTGTGTCCTATCCACTTCCAGCGCTTCTTCCTGATTTCTTCCTCCACTGGGATCTGGTTTATTCTTTCCCACAGTAAAGGGTTATATTTAGCTGTACATATATTTGAGTCTTGGTTGAGGTTTTTTTCTTCCAACTTGATACAATGTTTGATTATTAAGCATTTCAGGATGTGGTGGTATGTGAACAGTTAGTTTGGTTAGCCCATAAGGTTATGCGATTTGCTTTTAGATTGGATTTTTATACCAGAATGCGCCATTACAGAGAACAGTATGATATATAATTGAGACAGATAATACTTGTTGTATTAAGGTAGGCAAGGAAATGTTAAGACTAAATTGAATTTAGCCTTCCTGAAGTTGTAGAATAACAAATGACATTCCAGTGTACATATACAAATGAGTCAATTCAGATACGCCACAAGGACACCAACAGAGGATCAAGGAGAGCTTATACTTTTGATTTTTATTACAGTAAAATCTTTGATAAAATAACCCACCCGGAGTTACCACAAACTTTTTAAAAGTGAATATGACATATAAGTAGGCTTTCATGTATTTGCTACGATATTGGTACATATTTTCGCTTTTAGATTCTTAGTCTATCTAAAATAGGAATTCGTCACTAAAATTACCAAGGGATTGTTTTAAATTTCACAAAACTTTCATCAACATGGATTTACGAAGAGGGAATTAAAATTGAAATAGTTGGTTTTCGAGAAGTTTTAAATAATTCGAAATATACCTTCAAGTAATCTGTTAAAATATATTATAGACTTATCAATATTATAAGGACTGATATATAATCATCAGAAGAAAAGAATCAACTTACCATATTCAACATGAAGTCAGGAAGAAACACACTAGGAGTTACAGAGCTAGCTTCAGTACGAGCTGTATTAGCATCATTTGTAACTGGCACCTTTTCACACTCAAGAGAAGATTCCAAAATAGCCATGGAAATTGATGCTCCGGATACAATGGTACCAGCCTGTACAGTTTCAGCATGATTATGTGCTTGTTGGCTATCTTGATTCACATCAATGTCACTGTTATAATCATCATCTTCATCTTCGCCTCCAGACATCACTACATCATCTTCAGTTGCACCAATAACATTTTGGATATTATTCAGACTTAAAGGAGCACTTGTAATGGATTGACTGATACTACCTGAAGAATCTTGTGTCTGATGGATTGGTGGTTCACTGGCAACTTCTGCAAAACTACGTAAGCCGAAATTATTAGGATTCCTGGTAGACCTTGATAAGATATTGAAAACTGCTGGATTACAAGACACACTTTCAGGTGGTAATGTTGCTGGTGTTTTTCCAAGACTTACAACATGACGCAGACACTGAGAGAAAAACAAGAGGAATTACAGTTTTTACTAACAATATCTGTTAATAAACTTCTCTAGCACAGTCTAAACAACCAAGTGGCAATGCCAGGAAGATAAACATTATAGGATAAGGGATATTCTTACAGTTTAAATTAGGAAATGATCTTAACTATACGACCAATATAAACCAGGAAACATTGAATAAATAAATGTCTCATCCTATTAGGAGATATCTGAAGCCAAATTTACATTCCAGCTTATGACACAGATGGTGTTTGGGCATTATATGTGAGCTGAAATCAATGGAACACAATTACATTCCCATGTGTGAAACAACTCCATAAGTCAAAATAAGCGGACAATTATGTGAAGAAATTTATGCAGTCGAAATTACAAAACTTGTTACAGATTATCTTACCAAGAAAATGATAACAGTAATGCTTTTCACATTAGTATTGAAGTCATCATGAGAAACCTGACTTATTAAACTTGAAGCCATCACTAATCTAGTTTTCTTTCAAGTTCTCAAGAATAAGACAGAATCCAATGACTAGTATGAATATTGCGTATTAAAATCATTAACTATGATTACCTACAGATACAATGATTGAAATTAACAAATGTAAAACAGTATTGAAATTTGTAAACGATTCTATTCTAACTTCATTCATATTTAATGAGATCATAAATAATTCAATTTAAACTATAAAGTAGTATTACACCAAGACAGCTCTTTTTTTCAAGAGCATTAAGTTAGAAAGAGTGAAATCGTAAAGTTATAAAATATAATGGCAATATCTAAAAATAAATTTATTAGCTAGTAATATATTACATATTACAACTAAAAATAATTATTTTTATTATAACTTACAGAAATAACACATTTAAAGACAACAGGTTTTAGTTCAGTATGTGATCGGAGTAGTTCTTGTATGGCATTACTCATTTGACTCGCTGTTAAACTATTAGATAAATTTTGACCGGAATTACAATTCATATCGTACGGTATCTGTGATATAAATTCACGGACACGTTTAGTTTTCATTGTTGTAAGATAATCTGGTGAAACTAATGTATTTAAATAACGATTAATCACACCACTTGATAAAATAGCTTCAATACCACGGGAATTCAAAGCTAAAGTACTCAATAATGCTGGCAGCTGTACAAGAAAATCTCGATTTTGAGGTAATGGTTGTTCAGTTAAGGCTTTTAAAATATCACTTGTAATATTCTTATCCTGTATAGGAAACAATAAACAAATTTAACAGCTTATAGATGAAAAACAAATAGATTTAGAATATACTATAACAGAAAAATATGTAATAAACACACACAATACTAGGCATAGTGTTATACATTACCAAGAGCAACAAACGTAGTACATGTCTGCATTGATGAACATGATTACCTTTGATGTTAGCCAACAACTTTGACAATAATTCTGTTTATTCTAACAGACCTTTTTAAATCTCAAAATTTATTAACCAGAAGATGTAAGGCAGGGTTAGTCCCATCAGATGAGTTGAACCGATTTCGAACTAATTTTTCGATATATACTAAAAAATCTCAGACTGATACTCTAGTGATGTTAAGGATATGAGGATGGTTGTCACTTTCCTGTTCCTTACATCGAATAAAAATGCTGCTTATCGAAATGACAGAAAAGAAAACTGAATTAGGGGTGTTGTTAACGAGCTGAGAGTGACCGGACTGTCCTATGAATAACTACTCGAGGTCATCTAAACAAAACCTTCCAGTGAGTGGTCTTTAATATTTTAGAATAAAACTTTTAAAGACTTATCGCCGGCGATAGGAATAATTGGAGGAGTGAGGCGTGGGATTTCTTATAGCTAGAATTTTCTAACGAAACACGATAATCTTGGGTATCATACATAATGGTCAACCATGTAACACTAACTGTGTAGTATAAGAGAGTGAAAAGAAATATGATCAGGTGAGAAAACTACAAAAACCTAGCACTGACTGATCTAAGAAGTTTTTGTGTAAAATCGTTAAAGATTTCTTTCCAAACATAGAAAATGTCTCAATGTCTGAACAATTCTAACCCAGTTTTATATATGATATAGAACTCATAGATTAACAAAAGAACTACAGTACACATTATATAGCTGGGAGATGGTAGGTCATCAACACAATAAATATATGAATGTATACAATGTAAAATAATTCCTTTTTGATTGACAGATTAAAATGTTTAGACATTCATACAAATATCAAACAATCCAAAACTCCAAGTCTACATACTTTATATAAACAGAGGGAACTAACAAGATAGAAAGACCAAAGAAGTTGATAACAGTTGAATGCTAAGTAACACAGATAGAAAAGAACTAATGACAACGTAAATGTTTATTTTCTGAATCCCACTATAAATGATTCCGGGTAACTTCGTTTTTTTTTCTGAGACTAAACCATGTATATTTACATTTATTTTTACATAAAATGTTCAAGAGACAAATACGATATTAGTTCAGCAGATAGAGATTATATTAAGTAGACCGGCCACAAGTAAGCAAAATTGGACAGAAGACGGTTTCGCGCTATCACAAACTGCTTGAAGCTAGACTAGTGTGCCGCTGGATTCTAAGTCACTGGCTTAGAGGTTAAGTGCTCCCTTTTGAAATCGAAGGCCCCGGTTTTGATCCCCGGCAGGGTCGTGGACGTATACGTGTTCGTATTGTCCAGCTCATAAGCGTATCTTACAACAGGGATCCACTAGTATTTATTCTGAGTCAAAACAAACATCGCTAATTTTTAAGATCCTTGGAACCTCATTTAAATATCTTTCATTTTGATGTGCCATGTCATAAACTGATCACTTCTTTGCTTTTACCACCCACTTGAGAAAAATAGACGAATTATATACGCAACGATAGTCGCAGGAACAAAATGGGTAAAACATGTTCAGATTACCGACCCTTTACATTTTGTTGATGAAAAGTACATAGTATATTGGTAGGTAGCTTAGATCCCGAGCGATGATTTGTAGAAAACGAGTGTGTGTACAAAGTTTACATAACATGAAAATCATACAAATAAGTTTATGTACCTGCATAGTTGAAATTCTAGATGGATATGTATACAGGTAGTTGGTAATAGTTTCCATAGCGAAAAGTGACAAATGTGGAGTGAAATGGGTGGAACCATTGAGGAAAATTTGACGCAGGACCGAAGGTAGGTTACCATCCATTACAGAGTGAACTATGTCGCCCCATTCCGCGTCCAAACAAAGTCGCTTCAGTAAATTAAGTATAGACTTCATAAGACCAGAGCGCTGTGTATTCAAAGTCTGTTCACAATCGGAAACGCTTGATTTCTTTCGGACAAATTCCAATCAATAGAAAATAAACGAAAGGACAAAATAAATATAAAAGAAACAAGAATGTAACAATACAATGAACAACTTAGGTGTATTCACTTTATTAGCAATCAGAACTAATGCGATGCCCTATTTAGGGTAATTATACATGAATAAAACAAAGAACGTCATGACTAAATGTAAGGGTCAGCCTATTCTGTAAGACGAAGTTATAACACTTCTCAAATTGAAGTTATGCTTTGAAGCTGAAAAAGTTTGTTATCATGGTTCTAGAAGATGAAGTGGAAAGGCGGACATGAATGAATATAGGAACTCAAGATTTAGTGAAAGATAAAAAGTAGATGCATTTGCGCCACTATGACTGACTTTGAGCCACGTTGTCTAACATCTCTCCTCATTGGTCAGTAAGGTGAATCTCAACCAGGTATCTGCATATAACAACACAGCTCAAGTTAACAGTTAATAGCTTCGTAGGCCGATGGTCTTGATTTGGCTGCCAATAGTTTTCTTCCAGCTTACTTTCAGACCAGCCAACATTGCACGGCGAAGTGAGTGATGGTTGACCATGAGTAATACATGCCCTGGGCTTTTTGTCCGATAAAGATGCACAACATTAACGTCCGACTCGTCATCTTTCTTAGTATATATGCTGATATTAAATGAGATTTTACGTGACTAACTTTACGGCAGTTAGATATATTAGTTTCATCTGTTTTAATGTAACCAGACGGCTGGTTCATATAAATATGGCAGCGGCACAATTTCAATATATGATCAAATCCTTGAGAGCAAGGAATTATCATTAGGGTATTAACGAGAGTTGGTAGATAGAATGTTTGGTGGCAAACTGAGGAAAATTAGAGTTGATTGTGCCACATCCTACCGGTGTGGAAAAATATAATCACACGCTAATCAACCCTATCCTTATTTATTCTCCCTCAGTCGATAAAGTTATGGTAACCTGAGTAACGCTATGCTCTGGGATTTGCCCTAACAACTTGATAATTCTGTGCTAATGAGGTGTGGCAACTTGAACCGATGTACATGTGTTCCGTATTCCACGTTGGATATGACTGACTGGATCTCAGTAATTTATCCAGAATTCCGTACAGAACACAAAAAGCTATGACATTATTTATGCTTAATACTCTTCTACGTTTTTCCCCTCAAGCATTGGAGCGAAGTAGCATAACTAGATATTATAAATGGATAGAATATTTAAAAAAGCTTTGTCTAAAACAGTGACTTACATTACTTGGTGTAGAACTCTGAAGAACAACTTCAACTTCATAATTTAATCGATCGACCAAAATACTTACTACATGTTGACGACTTGAAGAAATACTCAACAGGATTTGATCAGTCACACGAACAGCACGTGTGACATAACTCAAATAATCGTTGTGTGGTGTATGCCAAGAAATAAGCTGCGTCATTGTGTCCAAAACACCACTAGAGCTAAGAGTTGTGTTTTGTGTATTTCCTAAATCTCAACTATTAACAAGCAATGTGAAAGCATTTACCTGGACCAACGTTTTCTTCATAACAAGCTAGATGATACAAGAAGGACAATAGAGCTGTTGTGAAATGCTGATTTGTGCTCCCAGCAGGAGCTTTTATAGAACCATCTACAAGACCTTGGATCCATTTTCTGGTCAAATTAGGTAAAATACCATGATAACTGGACAATCCAGTAGATCCAACCAACGACCCCCAGCTACAAATGAGCAAACACGCAACACAGTGATTTATTTTAGAAATGAAATTCAGAGAATAAATATTTGGTAGACGTTATTTCTAGATTACGTTTATGGTGTAGATCAACCTAAAATTTAAAAGTCTAGATATCACATTTGTAACTGGCATATTTTTTTCGTTCTCAAGTCTACTTCATTAATTTATCTATTAGTTGTTTTTTCCTGGGAAAGTTAGTATATAGACTAACTTTTCAAACCGTACTGAACTGTTTGCCAGGTGACATTAATTTCCTAGCAATATCTATCGGTGCAAAACCCGCTTCGCATATGTTAAAACCAAACATGTACAGTATAATATTCCTACCATTAACTTTCGTACCTTGACACTGATTGGGATGTTTGATTGATAGTATTGAAGAAGTTCGCTATTCGTTTATGCTGAAGAACCATATGTAACGCAATAAGTAAGTGTCTCATACACTGGTTACTGCAGAGCTTGTGCTTTAAAATAATGTAATAGTGATTGTCAAATGCTTTAACTTGACGGAACTGGCATATAAGTAAGTATTTTCCGTTACAGTTCAGTAAACTTAGCTCATTTCCTAGTTTTTTAAAACAGAAAACCAGATGACACGACTGCCTAGAACGAAAATAAAGTGATTAATCCTTCGTTTCTTGCCACTTTTCAGTGACTTCAAATAAACAGACAAATAACAAAATAACCTGTTTTAGGTGGCGTTTTGTTCTCTGGACGACATGATCAGCTGATGATGTCGTTCAAAAGAACGATGGAAGCTCCACGACAAACCATCCACCTCGGAGAACAAAACCACCTATATCATCCACCTGACCTACAAATCTCTACTATCTCAAAATGGTCTAAAAGGTTGACTACTTACTTTATGCCTAATCTGTGGGAATTCACTATAGCAGTCATTGTTCGAAGAGCGCATGCCTTGATCCCCATATACTGGTCATCTGACAAACCAAGTACTTCCACAAGTTCGTCGATCAAGCTAGGATACAAATGACGCTCATCAACCTCGAATGTATATGCTATAAAAATAAAGTTGCATAGATAAATTGCCATCATTGCGAAACCTCGAAAACAATATACTGTAACATAAATAATATTTACAGTCTCAAAGCTATAAAGCTTTCAGATCCATTCCAATTAGTGTAAATTTACATGCTTCGGTCCGGGCACTCGGGCAGTATCACAGCCCTCACATAAATCGAATGATTTATGTGACGCATATCTATTTGGCGCCTCCTTGTACCAATGTTTATGTGTTTAAATAAATAACATGAAAGTAACCAACGAAAAAAGCTTTTAGACAAGACGAAAAATCGGATCAATGACTTCTACAAAGAAAAAGCTGTAAATCAGGACACACTGAAAACTGTGAACGAATGGATGGACTGAGATAACTATAGGTACAGGATTTGGAATTATATTTTTACTCGGTTGTAATGTGCATGCATATATTGAAGATGTATCTTGACTAAATTCACTAACTTCCATGCATTCAGTGATAAAATTTCGACAGTGACAAAAAAACTTATCAGCATCTTTCTGACCTCAAAAGCCCGAATGTAACTGTCGTAGCGAGCGGCCTTAACAATCAAAATATGAACTGAGATAAACAGTACAAACCAGAGAAAGGATGATGGTAACCATCTGCCGTAAATGTACTTCGAGAACGATGTTTTCAACAAGCAAATAATATTTGATTTGGCAATCACCAACGTTATATAAGCAACTTAAGTGAAAACCGACAAAAAGCATATACAATGATCATGAGCAGAAACGAGTAACGAAAACAAGCGGTGGTAATTACATAATATTTAAATAACTAAATAATGTGGACACTGCTGCTTACAATTGTCACTAATGCAGTTTCAGACCACCGAGTAATAAGTCAGTCAATCAGTCAGTAACAACGTAGAACTTCGTACGTACGTACATCAGTTCGAGTTGCCACACCACCTTAGCACAGAGATACAGTTGTCGATTCAAATCCCGTAGTGGTAGAGGTAGCAAGAGTATAAGCAGTAATCGGGAAGATTAGGGTTTGGAGATGTTATTTAAAGAGTATAATCCAGTGAAATAAATTTGGAAAGAGGAAAAAAGGGACATGAAGAATTCAGAAGATTAGAATTTGGGAGAACACAAAGAGTGGATGCACCGACTAATAAGTCTTAATAAAATAATATCCTCGTAAGACGAAACGAAATACTTTGGGTAAAATTGCTACAACCAGGATTACAAATGAGAAAATGGCGAGACCATAATTTGTGGACGAACCAATCAGATGTAAGATAACGAGTCACGAATTTGGGCGCGGAATTTATTCATACATTTGGCGAAATAGAGTTTGGGCATTATAGCTGATGCCAGTTCGTGATGAAAACCCTAAATCTGATTTTAAACCCTAACCATCAACTGTAAATGAGAATTCTGACTGCTATGTAACCCTCATTTAGTCCTAATTAGTTGTTCACTTTCAAGGTCACTTCGGCGTCGCTAAAAAGTCGTCCATAGATTAAAGTCTCACCAAGAAAATAAAGTATTCAGAGAATGCTGACGAACAGCTTATGAAGTGACTTACAGAGAATGGATAGTGCTTGAAGTCTAGCACGTATGCACTTATGACGCTGTGTAGGGTCAGCAAAGTAAGTTGCTAGTCGAACACGGGAGAACAAAGCCATCTGTTGAGATACAGGTACAGGATGCATAACTAGCAACTCTTCCATTATTTCGGACGGAATTTGATTTCTGCGGTGGAGAGCTTGAAGCACAATCGTTCCGCCAGAATTTAAAGACCCCAAATGTTCGCTAGAACTTGGGTGCTGAGAAACAGATGAAGGGCCAGAAGGTTGTTCTGATCTGTATTCAAAATAGACATTTCCAGCCGTTTCTGGGAACTAGCAACAATATAATGTATGACAGAGGCTTACATGATTTGGATCACAACAATCTGCAAGTCCAAATCCATTTTCTGCTCCACCCCAAGTCTAATGTCATTTGTTAATTTGGAAATACCCACTTACTTCAGCGATTGATACAAGACGATCGAGAATCATCTGTTTGTTTGTTGGGTCTAACCTAATAAAATAGTTGCTCCGTTTGCTGAGAACATTATTTGGATGAACACACATTACCTAAAGTTGTACGATAGACCGAGAACAGCCAGCAAGACATCAAGGTTTGAAGAGCCAAACAAAGCAAGTATATGAGTCCAGGATCCATACAAGTATCTGTATATACTATGCTCGATCAAGTGACCAGTAAACTCCAAAATAGTCACCACATCCTCAACAAGAGAAGAGTTTCCCGGTGCATCAAGACGAAGCATCCACTTTCCAACTTTCGTTACAGCATTTTCCAAAATAGCATCTAATCGATCCAAAACGTCCGCCCAAAGTCCAAGTTCACACTTTCCGTAATTCCAAACCTTTATTCGCTTCAACTCTGAAATCAGCTGTTCATCTGGGCATACTGATAGATGTTTTGCAAGTAACATGCACTCATTTTGATCATATCCACACCGATTAACCGTCTTTTTCCTGTCAATCTTCATGAGCGTGTCAGATAAAGTAAATCTAATTGATGATCCTCACAGAATTTTCATCAGCACAAAATGAAGGTTAACGATAGGATATCAAAATGACACGGCAGGCTATGGACAGAAAATACCACGATAAGAAGGGAACATAAACAGACCGCCCAACTAAGGAACGAACTTAAAGTATTACTTCCAATCTCCAATATATACAAATCATCCGTGACAAAACAACGTTGAAGCGACTATTTATTTGACCTTTTGCCTTTCTGCCGAAAGATAATTCACATTTCTCAATCTTTTGGATTGCAGATTTCTTTTGTTTTTCAAGGATGGAGAGTCGAAGGCTTGATTTACTCATTTTCTAGTGATCTTCTGTGCTCGTCTGGACAGTTCCTGAGTAATTCATGTGTAGCTGTGGGCGATAAATTTTTGATTTGTGGGTTCAACGAGTTGATTACATGGTTGGAAAAGCTATATACTAAGAGTAATGTTTTCCGTCTTTGGGTTTGAACGTCCCTAAAGAATCTCGCGAGTTTTTCCGCGGAAGAAACATAATTGTCCAAGGTATACCGGAAAATGCAGACCCTACTCAATCAAATTCTGACATCAGGGAATGTAAATTCATAAAACAGTCCTTGAGGCTCAAACACATACTGACTCAGCATGTGACGAGACTAGCCAAGAAGGACGGTGATCTTAGACCCCGTCTAATGAAGATAACCTTCCCATCTTCCCACATGGCGGCTGCAGTTCTGGAAGCATTTCGTGCTGATAGACGTCGATTGCCACCTGGAATCCACATGCACCCGGATAGGCCATACGAAGTTAGGACCAAGAACAAAGGCAAGTTGGAGCTGACCATTCCACTTGTGGACTGTCTAAACGATAAAAAAAACGTGTAAAGGACAGGGCCTACCACCTCGGCAAACCTCACATAGGTGGGCTACCTGTCCATTCACATAAGTTTCATACAGAAAAACAGGACGAAGCTCACGCGTTCCAAATTGAAAGCATAAACTGCTTATATATGAACGCCGCGAGTCTACCAAACAAACTGGATGAACTACGTGAACTTAGCAACGCTAATAAGGCCCATCTGATAGGAATATCTGAAACCTGGATATCTTCTCAGTTCTCGGACCAAGAGTTAGCATTGCCTGGGATGACTTTGTTCCGCAACGACAGAAAAACAGGAATTGGGGGCGGAGTAGCCATATACATAAGCTATTGCTTGGAGGTGCACCAGGTTCACAACCTCGAGTTTAACAGTCTTGAGGAATCCATATGGTGCTCTGTAAGATTGTCTAGTACTTCCAGGTGTCTAGTCGGAGTCATTTACAGGAAGCCAACTGCCGACACCGAGTACGATAGTCGTATGCTGGAAGGACTATTCCGCTCTATCCGTCTCGGTTTCACACACATCCTGATTCTAGGGGACTTTAATCTCCCTAGAGTCAACTTCGCGGAACACACGTACACTGGAGGCGACAACTCAACTGAAGCTCGGTTCTTCAACTTCATCGATAACTTGGGCTTATATGAAAATGTGAGGTCGACAACTCGTTGGAGAAACAGTCAGACACCATCGCGCTTAGACTGTGTATTCACTAACGAAGAATTCCTAGTCGACAACCTCTCAATCCTGGCTCCTCTGGGAAAAAGCAATCATGCCGTCATAGCCTTCAGTTTTGTCATCAAAACTAAGCTAAGGTATCCCAACAATAATTTGCGTTGGAATTTTAAACGGCTGAATTTGCCAGCTCTACATGACTATCTACAACAGGTGGTTTGGGATGTTCACCCTCAAATCGATGTGGATGGTCATTGGGACTTCTTACTGCACACGCTCTTATGTGCTACAGACCATTCAGTTCCTCAAACGGTTCCCAAAAGCTGCAAGCCACCTACAGTAATCAAGAACCGTACCCTTCGCCTCCTAAGCCGCAAACGGCACTGTTGGGCGGAATACAAACGAACTAATAACGATGGAGCGTATAGGCAATACAAACATATCAGGAACACATGCACGAAGGCTATAAGAGAAGACAGGCTTCAGTACCAGACAAAGCTTATGGACAAATTGGCCTCCAATCCTAAAAGCTTATTCCGTTATGCAGCCTCTCTTCGTCAAGCCAAAATAGGAGTTTCTCAACTGCTAGGTCTTAACGGCCCGACCAACAACGATGGCGACGCCGCTAACCTTCTGGCGGCCCATTACTCTCAAACATTTCAACCGGCTGACATCAACTTTATTGACGACAGTTTCATCTCCAACTCCACAGGACTTTCTGAAGTGGACCTAAGCGCTGACTTGGTGTTCCGGAAATTGCAGCACTTAAGACTTGACACTTCTCCTGGCCCGGATATGGTTCATCCTGCCATACTGAGGGAGGCAGCCTCAATCCTAGCAACGCCGCTTAGCGTGATGTTTTCACACTCGCTTAGCCGAGGCAAATTACCGGAAAACTGGAAGTTGGCTCACATCACACCAATTTTCAAAGGTGGTCGACGCAATGAACCTTCAAGTTATCGGCCGGTGGCTCTTCTGTCATTACCTTCAAAACTCATGGAGTCCCTGATATGCGACGGTTTAAATGACTATCTACTGTCCTTAAATTTCTTCTCACCCCAACAGCATGGTTTCAGGAAGGGTTACTCTTGTATAACCAACCTGCTGACTGCGGTGGACAGATGGACAAGCATCCTCGATCGCAAGGGAAAGGTTGATATCATCTACCTAGATTTCTCAAAAGCTTTTGATAAGGTTAACCATTTGCGTCTTATCAATAAGCTCAAACAACTAAGTATCAAACCACCTCTAATCGATTGGCTTACTTCATATCTAAAAAATCGACACTTTAAGGTTAGAGTTAATTTCACTTTATCTCAGGCTATGGAATGTCCTAGTGGGGTCCCCCAGGGCTCAGTACTAGGACCTCTTCTCTTCTTGATCTACATAAATGATCTTCCTCAACAGGTAACGTCAGACTTATTACTTTTTGCCGACGACGTGAAACTTTGGAGAGAGATACGCAACCAAGACGATATACAGGCACTTCAGGAGAATCTGACTCGACTTCAAAGTTGGGCAGACGATAACGGACTTACCTTTAACACTTCAAAGTGTAAAGTAGTCCATCTGCGACATGTCGCAAACTACAGTTACAACTTAGGAAACTCCTCTCTAGTAGCATCCCAAGTCGAAAAAGATTTAGGAGTCCTGGTGCCCCATGATTTGAAGTCTTACGCTAACTGTGACAAAAATGCCTTCCGAGCAAACCTTGCACTGGTAACGTTGAAGCGCATTTTTTGCCAGTTTGACGGACGAACTTTCCATACAATCTTCAATAGTTTCATCCGTCCCCATTTAGAGTACGGAAACATAAAACTCCCCCTCACTCCAAAAGGACAAGGTCACTTTGGAGCGTATCCAACGGCGAGCCACGAAATCAGTTCGAGGACTCAAATCTAAGCCTTACGAAGAACGCCTCCGTTCACTAGACCTTTACCCACTAGAATATAGGCGTCTTAGAGGTGATTTACTAATGGCTTATAGTATTCTTAACACTTCTGGACATCCTCTTTAACACCTACTTAAGCTTAGTTCGAATAATAACCTAAGGGGTAACACCCAGAAACTGGAAACACAACATAGCAAGACGGAATGTAGACACAACCTCTACTCCCTAAGAGTTGTCAAAAGCTGGAATTCGCTGCCGGCCGAGCTAGTCCAAGCGACTTCTCAGGAGTCCTTCAAGAGGCAACTTGACCTATTCTTAAGGACCAAGGACAGCATCACATTATGATTTACCAATTTCTTCTCCTTTTTTATTGTTAACATACCTAGGTTCCTGCCTGGAGGATTTGGTGATCCCCTGCTACTAGACACGGAAGCCTGTTAAGCGAAAGCTTCTTCTATTCCGTCCACAACCATTTGAACCATTTGAACCATTTGAACAAAACTGCTCTCTTCTCTAAGTTATCCCTACATAGTTAGAAGAAAAAGGGAGAATTAACAAAGTGACAACTCATAACTGAGCATTCAACGGATCGTTAATTATTTACCTCTAACTCTGTGGCAAGTTGAAGTAAACAGGTTCAGCTTTTCGAGACACACTGCATATTGCTAAACAAGCAGATCCGGCATTACATGAATAGCTATATTCTCTTCTTGTACTAAGAAATCTAAAATGACTTGAGAGCACTGATTTACAGCATGACATTAATCCAGCATTGGCAAAACACTGTCAAAAAGTTTCACAACTATCTACTCCTCTATCTTATGTGAACATTATAGTTTTAAATTTCCTATTTTGATTGATTAAATCAGTGTGTTTCTCACTGAGCAGTCCTAAAAAAAGAAATGTTGCATATGCTACCTTAGTGATAAATAAATCCCCAAAATAGATGGATCAGCAAGTCCTCGACATTAATGCTGACCGGATTAGTTTTACCGTATACTTCCTAGCTGAAGGCGCTCATTCACGGATTCGCACCAGATCACGAGTAGAAACGACGTGTCCCCCTCTATTTGGTCGGACACTTCTCAAATAATCGACAACCTTCCAAATGTGTCTTCAGAATCATTCATCCTTGACCTCTTGTGTCACTGGGTTAGTATCCTTTGATTATGAGTGCGTTACAGAGAAAACAGCTGACAAACTCTGAATATCAGTGACGAGCATGTCGTAAATCGATAAAATAAGTAGTGTTCATTACAATAGTTCTTACTTAATTACTTACTTGCCCACTTACTTACTTACTCCTGTTAGCCGTCATCGATAAGCATATGCCGCTCACTACAATTCTCCATCCAACTCTGTCCTGGACTATCCTTTCCGTTGGCTTCCAGTTGCTATTCATTCTTTTGATAATTTCTTCAAATTCCCGACGTGGTGTGTTCTTTAGCCTTCCTCTTTTCCTGTTCCCCCCAATATTCCAAGTTAATGCTTGCCTCATGATATAGTTTGGTGATTTCCTCAATGTATGTCCTATTCACTTCCAACGTATTTTCGTAATTTCCTCTTCAAATGGAAGCTGGTTTGTTCTCCCTCATGGTAGCTTGTTACTGATGGTATACGATAAACCGACATTGAGTATTTTGAGTAGACAATTGTTCAGAAATACTAGTACTTTTTCGATGTTGTTTGTAATAGTGGTCCCTCATGTTTCATCTCCGTTCATCAGAACTGTCTTGACGTTCTTATTGAAGATTCTGACTGGATGTTGGTTGACAGTTGTTTTGAATTCTGTATGTGTTTCATATGTACGACTGCTATCCTTGCTAATGATCGTCACAGTAATTTAAATGCTTTGAGTTTAATCTGTAACACTTGGAGGAAAAGAGGTTATATTTTATGCTGAGGCTGTTAAGCCTACTGAAATGTTGAAGAGTAGGCTCGTCCATGCACTTATGTTAACGCCTCCAGACCCTAATTCCCCAGACGTATGTTGAGGATTAAGTAAGTAAAAAACTGGAGATATTAGCAATCCAGTTTTGTGTACTTTTAGGAGGTATAAAGCCATAATACCGCGGTATCTGTGTGTCTGAGTGTTGCATATGAGCCCTGGGAGATTCCACCTGTTTGTTTTAGTAACCGAGTCGACTATTGTTCAATCGTTCATTCAGGTCTTTTATGGAGGTAATTCCTGAAACTCACGGTGATCAGTGAACAATGTATTCATCTTTTCTCTGTAGGTTGTTTCTGTACATAATGTGTATACATCAACAAACTAAACGTTTTTGTACAAAAATATCTTATTTACTTCATCAGAATTTTCTTGACTTTCTTGTTGAAGATTTTGACTGGATGTAGGTTGACAGTTGTTTTGAATTCTGTGTGTGTTTCATCTGTAAAAATGTGGCCCTTAGTTTGCCAATCCTTAATTTTACTCTTGCATCGGATTCTTTTCGTTGATCGTTGATCTTGCTGACCAACTACGTTAAACATTCCACTTCCCACTGAGTTTCTCCATCAAGTATAGTCGGGTTAGTGTTCACTGTTGTATTTGAAGATCTTGCCTGCCCCATTGTGTGGGTTGAAGCCTGATAATGTAGAGTCTGCTGCTGCTACACTAGCTGTCTTCATCTGCATTCGTTGCTGTGTGAGATAAAAGGGCCGAGTTATCTGCGAAGTCTAAATCGTCCACCCGCACATAGCCTATCCTTTTTATTCTGTGCTTCCCCTCAGATGTCAATATCCTGATAATGATCAGAAGAAAGATACAGCGGGAGAGTAAGAAGCCTTATCTGACTCCGCTCCCCACTTGAAATACATCTGTCAGCTGTTCTCCATTCACGACTTTGCAGTGTAGTCTGTCGTATGAATTCCGAATAATGTTGACGGTCTTCTCATGTACACCAGTGTGGAAGAAGGTTGTAAAGGTCTACCTATCCAATATTTCAAACGCCTTCTCATAGTCAAGGAAGTTGGTGCATAGTGACGAGCTCCATTCAACTGATTGTTCGACGATGATTCGTAGTTTCGCGGTGTGCTCAGTGCACAACCGATCCTTACGGAATCTGAACTTGAAGTTGGGCATCTACCGAGTCCTTCATCCATTTCAGAAACACTCTGTTAAAAACCTTCCCTGATACTGACAACAGTGTGATGACTCTGTAGTTAGTTCTCGCATTTGCTTAAATCTTTCTTTAGTATCTTGACGAGGTGTCGTTTCTTCCAGTTTATTGGGACTTGTTCTTCCTCCTAAATAGAACGTGGAGCATCTTTGCAGTTACTTCTATGTATTATATAATTATTTCATATTTTCTTCTCTTGTAGCATTTTCCGCTGTCGTTGCTAACACATATTTCTGCTTATCGGCTCCAATGCTCCACTTCAATTCCTTGTTTGTCTCTGTGTATTCAGTTTATGTCTTGGCTTTCCCCGTTTTTTTCGACTGTCGTTAATAGCTGTCTTCTTCTTTTTCCTTCCAATCTTGGATTCCCGGAATAGTACAATGTAAAGTAGGTATAACTAGATGAGCACAAATCGACGTAATATGTTTGCGATTCTTAGTCAGAGGGCAATCATGTACAAAGGAACCATAAGTTCGTACAACCATTAGGTTCTCCTATCCACCATGTCATATGCCTTCTCATAGTCATGGAAGTCGGTGTATGGCGATGAGTGTCACTCAAACGACTAACCCGTAAGGATTCGTAGTGTAACGATTTGCTCGGCGCATTAGCCACCTTTGCGGATATTGTCATCTACTAAATCTTTCATCCGATTCAACAACATTTTGTTGAAAACTTTTCATGGCACCGATAGTATTGTGATGCCTCTGTAGGCCTCACGCTGACCGATTTCTGTTTTTTTTAGTACCTTGATGAGGTATCATTCTTTCCAATCTGTCGGTACTTCTTATCCCCCCAAAACGTTTGTGAAGAAAGTGGAGCAGACTCTGATTTACCGATTTAATTAAAGGATCTCAGTAAATAATTGATCACTTACATTCAGTAAGTTTTTTATTATGTTCTCCGGTTTGTATTCACACATGAAGGCCGCCAATGTAATGAACCCTCTTACGATTTCCATTATTATAAAAACTGATGAGCGAATACAAAAGCTGTTCTCATACTACTGAGTAGTTCATACAACTGGTTATGACGTTTATATGGATATAGAAGTTGCAGAATCTCATCAAAATAATTTTCTCGACTTTTATGTTTATAAATTTGTGCTAAAGTCTACGTGATATTCTTTGTTTCTTTCTCTTCAGTCTGAGAGTACATTTGTTTAATAACAGTACCTCTGATAAAGACTTTATATCTCATTTTAAAGTATGTAACCGTCTTCTTTCCAATGATTTTGTATACAGATATGAAGTTTCAAAACCATTTCGTGCCTTAAGGTAACCCTCGTGCTATTGATAGGAGAAACCAGAGAAGTAGTGAATAGGTCTTTATTTCGATCTTCGCGCAGTCACAGTGGGGCGTGGGATTATCTGTTCAGACAAACAAAGGCTCTCAACACTCAATATAAGATAATAGGGAATATAACGCTTATAAAAAATAAGGGAGTGAATGAATACTTGAACAATACTGTTTTAGCATATGCTTGGTTGTTTGGTGTCAACTCTTAACCAACCAACCTGAGCTGTTACATTAGCTTCCCCTTAGAATCGACTTCCGTAGGAACGTCGGTTCGATTAACCTATCTATCGAAATCACCTTAGTTCTATTTCTCATCCCAAGGGAAAATTATCAACTCGCTCACTATTTGACTTACACTCAGTTACGACTAACGCTGTCCACGATAGTCCATGGATGTCTCTTCATTTACTAGCTTGTCATCTTATTTTGTAGCATGTGATCTCTTCTACAACTATCGCTGACGGTTTGCTGCGTGCTTTCAAGAGAAAGAGTGTGAGAATGTGGAATAAGAATATCTGAGGAAGTGCTGCGTTTCTCAGGCCGAATGGCATGCGTACAAACTCGAATAAGCCGAAGGGTGTTGTAATAGCTGTTTTGGGGATATCTTCATCAGCCACCGGGATATTGTGATATGCCCTGACTAAGTCAATTTTAGTGAATATGTTCATACCCTGTAAACCGTTGGTGAAATCTTGGATATGAGGTATTGGGTACCTATCTGGTACGGTTTGACGGTTTAGGGCTCTGTAATCCCCGCACAGTCGCCATTCACCTTCATTCTTCTTTGGGACCATATGCAAAGGGGATGCCCATTGACTATCAGAGGGACGGATAATTCCCAGTTGTAGCATATAATCAAACTCGGCCCTAGCGATTTTGAGCTTATCTGGTGCTAGTCTCCTGGGTTTCGCAAAAACCGGTGCACCTTCGGTTTTGATAGTGTGACTTACTTTTAGTTTGTCTTTGGAAGGCTGTGGGTTTTGTTTAGTTAAGTTTGGAAATTCCGCGAGTATATCTTGGAATTTCGCTGTTGTTACTGGAGGAGTTTGAATCAAGTTAAGAGAGCTTATGTGACTTTCTTTGCCTTTTGTGTAATACGAAGTTTCTCTTAGTGTTAATCGCCGTTTCTTGGTGTCAACTAGAAATTCGTATCTCTCTAGAAAGTCCATCCCCAGTATTGCCAGATCTAAGTCGGCTACCGTGAAAACCCAAGGGAATTGCCTCCTGAACCCCAAATCTAGGGTTAAATTTTTCTGCCCAAATGTCGCAATTTTAGTTTTATTTGCAGCTTGAAGTGTAATTGATGATGTTTCTCGACTAATCTCAGTTTTATTTTAAGGGATGATGCTAAGAGCAGCGCCAGTATCCACCAAGAAATTCAAGCCAGAGTTTCTGTCTCCAACATAAAACAAGCGACTGTTTAGGCGCCCCTCCTCAGTCGTCGCGACCTGGGGAGGGGTTACTCGTTTCCCGCTGTCTTAGAATTATGCTTAGGCCAGACGCATGGTTGCATGCACTTGGTTGAGTTGACACCAAACGTCCAGTGGTACTAACAAAACTGCCCAGATTGTCTGGACATTTGTGACCTGTTTTGTGACTTGGATCGTGGTCGTTGTGGTGACCTGCTCCTGTTTCTATGACCCATTTGCATTCTGGTGACAGCCTCAGTGAGACTCTTAACACTCGCAATGAGTCCTTCTATTACGGGGTCTTTTGCTGATTCTACTTTTTGTGTGTGACTTATTGTGCCTGATCCAGTTGGAGGACCTCTTTCCATTATTCTATCGGCTATACGCGCTAAGTGAGATAATGAGGTTTCAGGATCTTGTGCATCCAAACAGTGTTGGACGTAGCGTGGGAGAGCTTGTATCCATCCTTGTTTTAGGACTGTTTCACCCACTGTGTTATCACCCACTAAGACTTGGAGGTGACGTAAAAACTGTGACGGCGACCGATCACCTAGTGTTTCACCTTGAAAAAGTCTTTGAATTCTTTGACTATCTGATAATGATAAACGGTTCATTATCTCTCGTCTTAAGATGGTGTATGGTTGTGGTGATGGTGGATCTAAAATCAAGTCACGGACTTCTCTGGCGACTGAAGGAGGAAGGATAGAACACAAGTCTCTATAGCGAATCCCTTCAGATTTGATATTGTGTCTCGTGAAATAATGCTCTAGTTGAGCAAACCACAACTCAGGATCACTACGATCAAATTCTGGAAGTCGGGATTTCGTAGTCATAACAGTGTCTATCTCCACTGGTGACAAATCCTCCAGATTATGGGCTTCTATTGAGTCTGACATGAGGTATGTGACAAATATAGCAATAAAGTTGGCACGAAAAATGGTTACTATAACACGAATAACTTAAGATAATACGGAATAAACTAGTTATATACTCAACTTAGTTTACGGATAATCAGGTCTACTTTTACGATTAAGTAAAAAAAATGTTAATAACAGAAATGAGATTAAATTTGTGTTCAAAAAGGGCTCACCACTTTCGTGTCTTAAGGTAACCCTCGTGCTATTGATAGGAGAAACCAGAGAAGTAGTGAATAGGTCTTTATTTCGATCTTCGCGCAGTCACAGTGGGGCGTGGGATTATCTGTTCAGACAAACAAAGGCTCTCAACACTCAATATAAGATAATAGGGAATATAACGCTTATAAAAAATAAGGGAGTGAATGAATACTTGAACAATACTGTTTTAGCATATGCTTGGTTGTTTGGTGTCAACTCTTAACCAACCAACCTGAGCTGTTACAAGCAAACTCTTTTAAAAGTGCTGACTGGGAAAGTTGAATTTCAGGCTTTTATTCTTATGTAAAGTAATAATATAATCATAAACTTAAAATAAAGACGACGATCAATAGTTTGTTTCGTTTGGTTTACTGAGTAGTGTTGTCAACATTAGTAAGTCGAAGTTTACCGACTATTTTGATAATTCATTTCATGATTACAATAATACATAATATGTACCCAGTTTCTTGTTAAATGTGAATTAGGAATAAATCGCAAGTTGGTGCTGCTATTCCCAAAACAGAAATGAGAATATCAGGACAGGTACAAAAGAATATGTTATTGAATTTAAAATACGCTAGCTTTACCCTGAAGTTTTCACTTAGTAGCATAATGATTTTACACGAACTTGATGATTAGTTAATAAATACCACATACAAGGAAAGCAAATAGAATTACAAAAGAATACATTAGGTTGATACAAAATATATAATGCTAAGTAAGTGTCATACAAGAATAAAATTAGTGGGATTCTACACAAAATATCACAGTGAAAAAATTTAATATTACGTTGAGCAGCTATCGCACTGAATCGAATAAAGTATAATGTTCAACAAAAATCACACCGAATTAAAACAATCAATCTAACTCTTATGCAGCAGTTCGCGTCTAGCCAGAAGTTAATTTGTGTACTAGGATAGCATGTAGAGTAGTGTGAGTGTGGAAAATAGAAGATGAATAAACGAAAAAATTGAATCAACGACCCAGAAAGCGTGTATAATGAACTCACACTTAATTAGGAAAGCAGTGAACAACAATTAACGATAACATAAGCTTCAGATTAAAACAGTCTGGAAATCGAAACTGGAAGAAGATAACATAAAGTTTATAGTTCACTACACTTCGTTCACTATATCACCCCCACTAAGCAATGCTGTATGGTTCCTGCTAAACATGATTAATAAGGAGTTAGCCTCTTTAAACTCTTCATCACTGCACTCTGTAATACTTAAACGCAATAGAATTCCTTTTTTTCTCTAACTACGAATATTGGAGCTATCCAAGGTGAATTTTTTACAGATTTTAAAGACCGAATTCCTCCGATATCTCCAACACATTATTTACTAACGGTAAGGCAGCAAATGAAACTGGTCTTTTGGTTATGAAGGAAGGCTATTAAGATAAATAAATTGAGAAAAGTAAAGTTATGAATAAAAATTGAATTAGACTTGGACTTTTAAGAAACATAAGAGTATTCAAATAGGAGACCACTGTAAATTGAAAAGCTAAATAAAATATTTTTGTACAAAAACGTTTAGTTTGTTGATGTATACACATTATGTACAGAAACAACCTACAGAGAAAAGATGAATACATTGTTCACTGATCACCGTGAGTTTCAGGAATTACCTCCATAAAAGACCTGAATGAACGATTGAACAATAGTCGACTCGGTTACTAAAACAAACAGGTGGAATCTCCCAGGGCTCATATGCAACACTCAGACACACAGATACCGCGGTATTATGGCTTTATACCTCCTAAAAGTACACAAAACTGGATTGCTAATATCTCCAGTTTTTTACTTACTTAATCCTCAACATACGTCTGGGGAATTAGGGTCTGGAGGCGTTAACATAAGTGCATGGACGAGCCTACTCTTCAACATTTCAGTAGGCTTAACAGCCTCAGCATAAAATATAACCTCTTTTCCTCCAAGTGTTACAGATTAAACTCAAAGCATTTAAATTACTGTGACGATCATTAGCAAGGATAGCAGTCGTACATATGAAACACATACAGAATTCAAAACAACTGTCAACCAACATCCAGTCAGAATCTTCAATAAGAACGTCAAGACAGTTCTGATGAACGGAGATGAAACATGAGGGACCACTATTACAAACAACATCGAAAAAGTACTAGTATTTCTGAACAATTGTCTACTCAAAATACTCAATGTCGGTTTATCGTATACCATCAGTAACAAGCTACCATGAGGGAGAACAAACCAGCTTCCATTTGAAGAGGAAATTACGAAAATACGTTGGAAGTGAATAGGACATACATTGAGGAAATCACCAAACTATATCATGAGGCAAGCATTAACTTGGAATATTGGGGGGAACAGGAAAAGAGGAAGGCTAAAGAACACACCACGTCGGGAATTTGAAGAAATTATCAAAAGAATGAATAGCAACTGGAAGCCAACGGAAAGGATAGTCCAGGACAGAGTTGGATGGAGAATTGTAGTGAGCGGCATATGCTTATCGATGACGGCTAACAGGAGTAAGTAAGTAAGTAGGTAAGTAAACTAATTTGATTACTTCTAATTATTATACCTACCTCTTCTATCATACACACGCTAACAAATGAAGGTAAAGACAGACAGTGTAGCAGCATCTTCTGCTGCAATAAGCCTCAACGCGAAAAAATAAAAAAACGAGATCCTAAAATACAACACAGTGAGTACCAGACCAATCATAATTGATGGAGAAACTCTTGGTGAGGTAGGAATTTTTACGTACATGGACAAAATCATTGAAAAACAAGGATGATGCAAGGCATATGTAAGTACACTGTTTGACAAAGCAGTGTCAGCATTCCTATCACTAAAGAAGATTTGAAACTCAAAATCACTGTCGGCCATCACCAAAATCACACTATAAATGTCAAGATAGTTGTATTGTATGGAGCTGAAACTCTAAGAACTACTAAAATCATCATCATCAATAAACTGCAGATATTGACAAACAGTTGTCCACACAAGATACTCAGTATATGTAGGAAAGATCTCTGGAGTTAGATAGAACATACATTGCTAAAATCATGGAACTGCATCATGAGACAAAGTTTAACTTGAAATCCTCAGTGCAAAAGGAAAAGAAGCAGACCAAATGACACATTCCGTTGGGAACTGAGGATAGGTTTCAAAAGAATGAATTCATTTGACTACATTTAGAAAGAAGAGCTTAAAATAGAGTTTGTTAAAGAATCCTGGTCGGTGGCCTATCATCCAAAATAGGTAACAGGAGTAACTACACATTGAATAAGAGACAACAATGTATTCTGGATATACCACTCAGTAAGAAAGAATGAATGAATTCTGTGATATGTAAATGTATTTTGTAGGTTTATTATATTTTATTATTCATAGTCCCAGGCAAAAATGAAATAACTATCCTGCTTATTAGTACATATTCACCCAGTTTTAATTAACTATACGTTTTAATTATAAACTACAGAGCTGAAGAGATTTTATAACCCTACCCTACCTATTCCTTCCGAAGGAAAATGTATCATTAAGAATGTTTGATGTACAAAAGGTGTACATTTTTAAATGAATGATTATAATAATCTTCAGAATGTCTTGTTTTTATTGCTTAATAGTTTTGAGAAAGACAGCCCCCCAAAATGCAATAGTACGGTCAAGAATGGCGAGAGTCATCTCTCCCTCTCAAAATGCTCTCAAGTAGTCATGTGCATACAATCACTGAAACGGAAGTCATACTCACTGCTTTCTCGTTGCATTACTGTTGTTTACGAAATCAAGAGGACGAAAAGAGAATGTCCGGTGCTTTAATCGGGCTGATGGATACAGAAAATCTACCTAGGGGATTTGGAAAACCCTGATTCCAAACCAATGGTGTACATGTACTCCAGGATAATGAGGTAACAAAATGATATGATGGGAAGAAAAATCAATTTTCGATTGATTTACTTATTATGAGTTTTGTTCAATATTACTTCCCTTCTAATTCAATGTGATGATCATTCACTGTAGTAATTGTTTTTTTTTTGTCGTATGATATTTTATTCTTGTATTCCATTGACACGAACTATAATCAGTCTGTGATTTGTAATAACTCTAAGTATCCTTCATACATGTGATTTCATCCTAATTATTAATCAAAAATGGGTGTAAAATCAATATATAAACCAGTGTGTTTTAGACTATTTTGATCATCGTTCGTCGTCGTGTTTTGGGGCTAATAAATCATCAGTTAAACCAGTCTTTGTGTTCTTACTTTCGCATCATGGGAATTGCAAAAGTCCCTCGTTCCTAGTATAAGTGATCAGCGGCTTTTTCCGGCACAACAATTGTGACGACCGAACAAAACACACAAGGCGTATGAACCTACGGTTGGTCACTGACTTCCATGGGACTATATCTCTTTACGTTACTCTAATGCCTTCTGGATTGAACCTTTAGGCCAAAGGCTTGAGGTGTGACCCCCTAAGAAAACCACCTGTTTCTGTTTGGACACCGGAGTAGTAGCCCAACCCTCACATAAATTGAATGGTTTCTGTGGCGCATATCTGTTTGGTGCCTCCTTGTACCAATATTTATATGTTTAAATAAATAAATAAAATTGAGAAAGATAAATTAATCTTAAGGATCTCTTAAACTTTCACTGAATAATTCATGGCATGAACAATAAAGTTAAATCATCTGTAGTATCTACTTCAGAGTTTACAAAAACAAACAATAATTCAACTTATGAATGTGAATACTTGTTGTAACTTCTTATTTTTTATTGAAAAAACAAACAAACAAACAAAAGGGATTTCTCATTTTCATTAACAAAAAAACAAATAAATCAACATCATTTCGATCATAGTGATCAATGTTTGTTTTGTTTTTGTTGTTGGTTTTGCACATATTTATCATTTAGTGATCGAATCAATTCTATTATAGTTTATAATTGTTATACATCCCGTTTCTCACAGTGAACAATGTTGTTATGGATAAAGTAATTTCCACAGATAGATCTTAATGATCACCACATGAACTATAATTGTTAAATGTTGTTTAAAAACAAAACAAGGATGATCTAATCATTATTCATTTTGATCATTTGAGATGAAACATTACAGAGTTACTTCATAAAATAGAAAAACCATACTATAATATTTAATTTGCAAAATGTTCAATGATTGCCTCAAACTTCATTGTTCTTGCATTTCTATACTAATTGCTTACTATTCCCTCTCTTCCTTTCTTGATCTTCCTCATCTTCTGCTGCCGGACATTACATTCCTGACTCACGTCATATACTACTTATATCAATATAAGTAGCACGCACCACAATATTACTGATTGAATTCGATTAGAAAACTATTGAAAACTAGGAAACACTTTAGTGGTCCAGGATCTGACTCTAGTTGGATCATATATTGATCACTATTGAATGATTGCTATATATATATATATATATATATATATATATATATATATATATATATATATATATATATATATATATATATATATATATATATATATATATTGCCTACCGTCGTATATAATTATCAACTTAATGCGCGTTCGTGAATAACGGGATTAAAATAAGTCAAATACGAGAAAGGATTTTTGAATACATATAATTTGTAGAATCATTAATCTGGACAGACAATCAGAGGGACAAAGCGAATAGAAGAGAGAGAAACAAAATGACGCTCAATGGAGAAGTCGTGTGAGCCAACTTCTCTTTAATCAAGCGTTAATCAATATTTAGAGTCACATAAAAATAAGTTACAGGCATGTGATGAATGGGATAAGAAGTGCACATATATACGCTCATATAAAAAACAGTCAAAGTTGATAAGTGAATAATTAATAGTGTCAAAACGTGATTCCAGAAGAATGGATAAATTGGCCTCTCCAGAAGCTAGAATAAGTTATATGGGCTTAATATAGTAACCGACACTACAGCTTTATGAATGGAGTGTCATATACTTATGGAAATCAAGTTAATAGGACTTTTAATTTTTAAATAGCTTTACTTTTATAAGTATGCGTGGATAATGGGTCCTCTCGAGTTGAACAGGAATAATTTAACCTCTATAACCTATGGCAAAGTTACATCTCTCGAGCATTACATAAACTGGGCTACCGTATCATGGTAAAGGAGCAATACAGCCACTTTGGCGACTGTACAAAACAAATAAAATTTTACCAGGGCGATTTCGTGTATTTGATTTAACAGTTTAGAGCAGCTCAGAGTATGAACATACTGTGGCATACATTGATTCATAATGTACAGTTCTCCAGTTCTCTTTGATTATCCTCAACCTTAATAAAACTCGGTAGAAAAATACAATTTCTAGTAATCAGTCCTCTAATGTAGAAACGGTTCAGCTTGATGGATGTTTTCGTTGGTGTTCAATAACATTTCGTTGACTTTACGTATATTACTCACAGCTTGTTATTTCGATATCCAAGCAAGTAAGTAATTGATGAGAATTTATTGTAGTTTATGTTATTCTACGTTAATAAAAAGTTATTCAGTCAGTCACTCAGCTACAAAGTAGAATCAGGCACATATATGCATCGGTCCAAGTTGCCACACCTCATTAGCACATCAAGATGAACACTGGATTCATAGAAGTAGTCACTTCAATGGTGGTAATATATAAAAGAAAGATTGCATATAAGGATATAGTACAGGAAGAAAGAATTGGCTCATAGAAAGAAATATATGAAGCGATTTTAATCTCATAGTTGAAGGGAAGTTGAATAGTGTATACACCTACACCATTGTGACCGATTCTGAGACATGTCATCCACAGTCTCCAATCATTGGTTTCGATAGTCACTCGGACCCCATCCCAACCAAGTAATCTGCATCTAACAACATGTCTCAGACCACAAGTTAGTGACATTATGGACTGATGTCACGTTTTGATTTGACTGTCTCTCACTCTCTTACAACCATCCCCTACACTAGTCAGCATTGCACGTCGTGGTAATCGGTGTTCAGGAATGCACAACACGTGGCCCAATCATCTCAGTCGATGAAGATTTACAACCTCATCAAGTGATTTACCATCATTCTCTAATACCCAGTGTCTAGCCTCACTATTACTTATCCGGTGATCCCAACAGATGCTGGTAATGTCTCCAATACATCTGTGGTCAAACAAAAACTTATTGATATTACATTTTAAAGTTAACAAAAGTGTTGTGAATATAAAATAATACATAACAAATAAATAAAGATTAAAAGCTGGACAATCCAAGATTTGTAAGTCATTTAGTAAAGTACTTAGTTTATTCGTTTATCGTATAAAAATCATAGAAAAATTCATTTGTATTATTTGCTTAAATCTCCCCATTGATGTTTAGGACAACAATTGATCAGTTTCTTTTTGACATATGTACATCTTGTAATGCTTGCCTCGATATTATCATAAAGTCATTAAGCACTTTGATAGAGTTTTGTTCTCTGAACTAATTGGTTTGATCGTGTGTAGCTCAGGTGAATGAGCTAAAAATCTTTCTCCACTATCTCAATCATTAGGTACATCCAGTTAACGAGTCCCAAAAAGGACGAAACTGGTTCCTTAAACTCCATTGTTACTTACCATCCATCTCTGCTACTGCTAATGATGAAGAACATATTTTGAATAGTCCCTGATAGATGATATTTCATCATAGATTTTTTTTAAAATTTACTTTTCATTGTATATAAAACTGTAATATTACAATATAATATTGGTTTTAGTAATACAGTGTTCACTGATTTATACATTTTAGCCCTAACTATTGTTTATAGTAAAGGAATTTTTTGTTGTTGTTGAAAGTATTAAAAGTATTGACTGAGTTGAATTTCATTAAAACTTATTAACTCATTTTCCCAGTGAAACTTAATACATTATTGTTTTATTAAACTGATCAAATTATATTTCCTTATAGTATAGGATTCTGAGATGGTGGAGAAGATTTTTAGCTCAAGTGGATGATTTTGGTGGAGTTTTGTTCTCTGAGCTGGATGGTTTGGTCATGGAGCTTTCATCGTCCTTCTGAACGACATCATCAGCACAAACTTCAAATAGTTCTATTTGAAAGCTCCACGACCAAACCATCCAGCTCAGAGAACAAAACTCCACCAAAAGTATAGGATTCATTAGTAGTGTTTATAGTAATAGTTCATAGGTCAAAATAAAATTTATAATAAGAGGAATATGAATAGTCTAGTTACATAACAATTATACGATAAAAATATACATTTAGTATTGGTTCATAAAAGGATCCCAAAGTTACCATTCATTATGTTTCTCGGGACCTAACAGTTTGAAATATAATGATTCATATTATCAGAATGGGTTTTGTGGAGATTTTTTAGAAATTTCACAGATTGAAATCATGAGTCAATTGAAGCTAGACCACCATGGAAAACCTGAGAAGCACTGGACGGCCGTTTCGTCCTGGTATGAGACTCTTCAACAGTGCGCATCCACGACCCCGCACCTCACGGGATTCGAACCAAGGACTTAATGGTTTCGCGCGCGAGCACTTAACCATTAGACCACTGTAGAAGATGAGATTGGTGTTCTGGACTTAACTGGCTGAGCTAGGTTAGGAGGAAAGCAGGACCAATCAAGACTCTAGGCTGCTTGTACGTGTTTTACGCGTCCTCGGTTCGATCGTTAATTCACTGCCAATCTAATCGGCGATCACAAGTTATAACACACATAAATATTCTATTCACTTGATTAGTGTCATCAATTAACTTTGTTATAATTATATCATAATTATTAGGCTATATATATATATATATATATATTACATGTTTATATGGAGTTTGTATTAAATAAGTACATATATTTTATATCCAAATACAATGGATACGTATGCACACACACACACACACACAATTTAACAAGTGCAAAATTGTAAGGTCATGTGTCAAAAGTTATTTATTATTGAATGAAACAATTATACAATTACATCAGCTGTTTAGTTTTGTATTTTTTAGCATTTATTTCAGTAGTATATTTGGTAATTTTATATTGATAAATAATAAATGATGATAAATCATAGTTTACAATATAAGAATTGGGAATTCTGTCAAAGTATTTGTTAAGAATTGTTTATATGTAACATATATCATTTAGTTAATAGTGATTACTTATTCGTTTCAGCTTATTGAATACATGGATGTCAAATGTACTTGTTTTTTTCTCTTTCTTTCTTTCTTTCTTTCTTTCTTTCTTTCGTTCGTTCGTTCGTTCGTTCGTTCGTTCGTTCGTTCGTTCGTTCGTTCGTTCCAAAACGGTTCCTTTCACTAACTAAAAATGAAACTTCGTATATTTACAAATTATTATAACCAATTGATTATAATCTACCAAGATTTAGTGTTAAATTCTACTATTTTTAGTTCTTTGATATGTTATATAATGTTGATTGTAGTGGTTGATTTCTTACTGTATTTCAGAAGAATAAAGGTCAATACAATAAGGCATTCTGTGTCATTCAAAGGAATTCAAATTCAAATCTCGTGGGGATGGATCGTGAATACACAATGCAGAGGAGTCCCATAGTAGAACGAAATGACCGTCCAATGCTTCCAGGTTTTCCATCGTGACCTCGCTTCAATTGACTCATGAACTCAACTATTAAATTACTATAATATTCAAAAAATCCACTTTCTGATAATAATAATAATAATAATAATAATAATAATAATATGCTCACTAGTGACTGGCTTCAAAAGGTACTTCCTGAATTTCTAGTGAGAAGTAGTGAAGTTCAACTGAATCTGTTGTGAGATAGTAACTCACTGGAGACAATGGTGGACGGCAACTCAATGCCGTGGATTGGTTGGAGTTGGACGTTGACACCACTGGATTCCGGGTCGTTGATGTGCACTGTCAAGGATTCCCGTAGTAGGATGAAACGACCGTCCAGTTCTTCCAGATTTTCCATGGTGATCTTGCTTCAATTGACTCATGAACTCAACTATTAAATTACTATAATATCCACAAAAACCCCTTACTGAGTATTTTAATTGTCCGTCTGTGACAAAATTATCAGGTCATGAAGAAATTTACTTTATAAATATTCTAATTCCTCAACGAAACCATCTAACTTCATTAAAATTATATGATACTAAATATCCTCAAGATAGCATTCAGCTATTTCTTGTAGGTTTCCATGACCTATAGAGTTGATGAAGTTGGAAATCTGTTTCCATTACATAAAATGAACTATAAATATTTCAAACTCACTATAAAACCTGAACGTTCAACAATTGATCTAGTTAGATTGCATGGGTGTATACATTTATAGACGTTCGTCCTAAAGTAAAATGAATTTCCACTATTCATCTTCTTATACTAGCAAGCATATACATATAGTATTCATATATTGCCTGAGATAAACTCGTTTATAATTGTGTGAATCAGATAACTTTTTATCAATAATTGGTCTGATACTTAATTTAATCGGTTGTTCATTGACTCACTGATATTTTAATAATTTCATTATGATTTCCAATTTTATTTGTAATTACTTTCTTTTTTTTTCATTTTTATCGAATATTTAATAAACCTTTAATCAGCAAATTTCTAACATTAATTAACAATAAGTTAGTCAGCTACAACGTAGAACCAGGCACATATATGTATCGGTTCAAGTTGTCACACTGCTTTAGCATAACAAGATGAACACCCGATTCATAGGAATAGTTAATTCAATGATAGTTATGTATAAAGGATAAGGATATAATACAGGGAGAAATAATTAGTTCATACAAAGAAAGGTATAAAGTGTTAGGACCCGAGTTATACCCAGTAGATTAATTATTGCTTGATATGATGGAAAGAAAAGTCAATTTTCGATTGATTTACTCATTATGAGTTTTGTTCAACATTAATTCCTTTCTAATTCAATGTGATGATCATTCAGTGTAGTATTTGATTGTTTTCCCAGTATGATATTTTCTTCTGTATAATATACGATATTCTTGTATTCAATTGACATGAACTATGCTCACTAAGTGATTTGTTATATCTGAGTATGTGATCTAACCCTAATTATTAATCAAAATGGGTGTACAATCAATATATAAACCAGTGTATTTTAGACAATATTCGATTCGTCCTTGTCATAGTGTTTGGGCTAATAAATCTTCACTTATACCAGTCTTGTGTTCTTACTTCGTGCCGTGGGAATTGCAGGGGTCCCACGTTCCGAGTATAAATGATCAGCGCTTGTGTTTTTTCGGCACAACAATTGCGACGACCAAATATAACATAAAGTAATTTAAATCTCATGGTTTAAGAGAAGACAAAGAGTGTATACACCTACGTCATTATGATCGATTCTACACGATGTCATACAGAGTCTCCAAAAATTGGTTACGACAGTCGCGCAGATCCCAACCAAGTCAGTCAGTCAGCTACAACGTAGAACCAGGCACATATATGCATTGGTTCAAGTTGCAATACCGCATTAGCACATCAAGATGAACACTGGATTCATAGAAGTAGTCACTTCAATGGTGGTAATATATAAAAGGAAGATTGCATATAAAGATATAGTACAGGAAGAAAGAATTAGTTGGTAGAAAGAAAGATATGAAGCGATTTTAATCTCATAGTTTAAGAGAAAACAGAGAGTGTATACATCTACACCATTGTGACCGATTCTGAGACATGTCATCCACAGTCTCCAATCATTGGTTTCGATAGTCACTCGGACCCCATCCCAACCAAGTAATCTGCATCTAACAACATGTCTCAGACCACAAGTTAGTGACATTATGGACTGATGCCTCGTTTTAGTTTGACCGACCCTAACATTTTCTCAACCGTCTCCAACACTAGTCACCATTGTACGTCGTGGTAATCGGTGTTCAGGCATACACAGCACGTGGCCCAATCATCTCAGTCGATGAAGATTCACAACCTCATCAAGTGATTTACCATCATTCTCTAATACCCAGTGTCTAACCTCACTATTACTTACCCGATGATCCCAGAAGATGCTGGAAATATTCCTGAGTCATCTGTGGTCGAATACTAGTAACTTACGAGTATCTTTTACTCTTAATGGCTACGTTTCGCAGACGTAAAGTAGAACACAACGAACGTCTACGCAGTATACTCGTCCGTTAATTGATAGACGGATATCTCGCCTTTCGCCATAGTTGACGTAAGTTAGCAAAAGCCAAGTGAACTTTTCGAGTCTGTGCTGAGATTTCGTCAGACACCGACCCATTAAGGCTGATCAGACTTCCAAGATGAAGTTGTCAATGCGTCCGACTACTTCACTTCCTATCCTTAGTTCAGGTGTTCATGCATCCCAGTCCTGAAGCAAAAACTTGCACTTAGAGGTCCCAACCAAGTAGTCTACATCTACCAACATGTCTCAGATCACAAGTTAATGACTTGAAGCAGTGATTCCACGTTTTGGTTTGACCTCGCCTCACTTTCTTTCATCCATCTCCAACACTAATCAGCATTACATATCGTGGTTATCGTTTATACAACAAACAACTTGATTATATTTGAAATTTTTTATTTTCAACAAACCAAGCAATTCACTAGTCAAAATACATTTGATTATTCATTAAATCGATTGTTTTAAGTAATTTCAATGGTTGATATCATGAGTCAGTTTAAGCTAGACTACCATGAAAAACCTGCAAGCACTGAACGGCCGTTTCGTCCTGTTTTGAGACTCCTCAGTAGTCTACATTCACGACCCCGCCCCCCGCGAGATTTGAACCCAGGACGTATCAGTCTCGCTCGCGAGCGCTTAACCACTAAACTACTGAGCTGACCGACATCTAAAGGTGTTATTATCTAACTTCAACATTTGATTATTTATTAAATCAAATGTCTTAAAATAAGTATTTCCATATTATGAACATAATGATTTGACATTTTGTTACTAAGGATTTGTTTCGATTATATTTCTCTATGATGGTTTGATTCTGTTATTCAAACTATAAATCAAATAAATTTTAGCTTAATATTCAAAGTGTTCTTTTTCGAAATAAACGGTATGTCAAAAAAAATCTATGCAAATATTCCAATAATTTTTGACCTAGATACAATCAGGTCTAATAAATGAATTTGGTTACAAATAATATAGGTGAGTCTGATTTAACATTTATACTGTATATTGACAGTAATGTATTTGTTTTTGTCTTACATAATGTATTTAGCCGATATTACTTATTTACTTACTTACTTACTTACTTACGCCTGTTACTCCTCGTGAATAACCAATATTAACATAGTTGCAAATAAGACATTTTAACAAAAAGATTGTATCTTTTGAAGGGAAAATAGTAAAGAATAACTTCAATGCTTTAATTGTCTTTTCTTTAACCTTAAACAAAAGTGATTTGTATATATATAGATCGTTATGTATAGCTTGAAAGTTACTTGTAATTATTGATTAGGAGAATTTGTAGTTTAATCAATTAAGATACGTTTTTGCAGTTCAGGTTTATGTTTGTCAATATTTCGAGTAAGTAAAATATTTCACTTGTATTTGTTTATTATTTATTTATTTTAATACATAGATATTGGTACAAGGAGGCACCAAATATATATGCGCCACACAAATCTCATTCGATATGTGTGAGGGCTGTGGTACTGCCCGGGTGCCAAAACCGAAGCAGGTGGTTTTCTTAGGAGGCCACTCCACGAGCCTCCGACCTGAAGGTCTGATCCACAAGGCAGTGGAGCGTCGTATGGAGATACAGTCCCATGGTAGTCGGTGACCAACAATTGGTTCATACACCATTTGTTTCCTCAGGATACTGAAGCCCATGTGCACCACTGGTTTAGAATCCGGTTAAAGCACTGGACATTCGGTTTTTGTTCTCTCATTTTCGTAAACAACACCCCCGCCACGAGAAGGCAGTGAATAGGACTCTCAAGGCAGAGGCTATATACGCGTAGCCATGTGAGAGCATTTCGAGAGGGAGAGCGGACTCTCCCCACTCTCGGCCGTACCAGGGCATTTGGGGGTTAAATAGACTCACAAAGGAGTAAGAAATGTTCAGAATTAGGAGGACAACGTTTGTATTGTTAGATATACTAAGAATTGAATTGTAACTAACTTCATTGACTGAAAAAATTTTATAATTTAAACATATTTGTTTGTGATTAGGTAATAGATCTTGGTAATATTTGGGTTATATGCTCTTTATGGGAAGTTATCATATTAGTAGGAAAATTAGTATGAGATTTCAAAAGTACCAATAACCATGTTAAACTTCACAACAAATAAATAAAGATGCTTGAAACTGGTAATTTTATTCACAGTGAAGTCAACTTTAAAAAATAGCAAGTGAATTTAGTACACTCTCCTCCTGGAGTGAAGGAGAACACAGGTGAGGACAACCAAATTATATTTAGTACAACATTACAGAGTTACTTAGTAAAATAGAAAAACCATATTTTAATACCTAATTTGCAAGATGTTCAATGATTGTCTCGGACTTCATTGTTCTTGCATTTCTATACTAATTGATTTCTATTCCCGTTCTTTCTTTCTTGATTTTCCCAATCTTCTGCTGCCAGACATTACATTCCTGACTCGTGTCATATACTACTTATATCAATATAAGTAGCACGCACCACACTCCTACTGATTCTTTGCAATTGTATTTCTTAAATACGTTAAATCTGATTAGTATTTATAGTTCAATAAGTGAGTATACTGTAGTCTGTTAACTGATAAATTCAATTAAGTTCATTTTTAAACCAATAATTTTCTGCTCAATACGAAAAGAGTACTGTATTTTGCTTCCGAACGCTAATCATTGTATCGACGGTTAAACAAGTAATCCTAGAATTATACTTCATGCAAATATATATAATGTATTATACAACACGTTGTGTCATTTATCTTATTCGGATTTTTGAGATCGGTTTTGGCATAACTAACAGGAATATTCTATTTATTTATTTAAACATAAACATTGGTACAAGGAGACACAAAATACACATTTGTGTGAGGACTGCAATATTGATCGTGTGTCTAAACCAAAACAGGTAGTTTTTCTAAGGAGCCACACCCCGAGCCTTTAACCCACAGGTTTAATCCAGAAGGCAGTGGAGCGACGTCAGGAGATTCAGTCCCACGGTAGTCGGTGACTGACAATAGATTCATACATATTTTGTTCCCTCAGGATCCTGGAGCCCATGTACACCATTGGTTTGGAATCAGGGTTTTACAACTTCCTTAGGTGGATCCCCCATATACACCAACCCAGTTTAAGCGCCATACACCCGCTTTTCGTCCTCTTAGTTCGGTAAACAGCACCCCCGTAGGGAGAAGGCAGTGAGCAGAACTATGCTTACGGTGGCTGTATATGGATGGGTGTTACAGTGTTTCGAGAGAGGGAGAGCGAACGGACTCTCCCCACTCTCGGTCGTACCAGGGCATTTGGGGGCGAAGTAGTATTCACATTTCTTCATTAAGAAGGAGCACAGTATCAGACTTATTGTATAATCAACTTGTTTAAGGTGATTAAATATGGTCTTAAAAACATTGTTTTATTAATGAATCTTACAAAATAATTAGTGGAACACAATCATGTTTTAAGATAGGCCTGGTTATAAAAGATGAAATTAACATTAACAAAATATTAGCTTAAAAATTGATAATGATTTGTCAACAATGCAGTTTTCTTCAATGCTGTTCACTTAATCACAAGGTACTGATTCATTCATAAAGTGCGTATTTACAGAGGTAAAGTGCACTGTACATGTGAGTTTTGAGTTAGATTTGTTTCATTCAAAAACACTACAATACTTTATGAGCTGATTATGATCAAGGTTATACTACTATTGTAAGAGAAATCACAAGTCATTCATATGGTTGAATGCAAGCAACAATTTAACAACATTGTACTAATAATAATGCATGTGTATGATTATTCAGTTTTGTAAGGAGGTTAGGTGTCAGTATGCTAGGCCAGAGGAACTAATTTCTGTTACCAGCAATCGGGTTGTGAACATGCGTTTCTGAGAAGTCCTATAATAGGACGAAACGCAAGTCCAATGATCCGAAGTTTTCACGGTGTTCTAGCGTCGATCAGTAGTCATTCGATGCAACAAAGTTACTTATCGTTACGAGTTATATAGAAAATCCTTCCTGTGATCTTGTTTCCATCTTAACACATAAAACTAGTTGAACTACTTGGCGCATAATAAGATGTGAAACGGCGTTCTAATAAGGTTTGAAAATAATTCATCTTCAAAGTTTGATCCAGTGTGAATTCACAGATGTGTTCTGTTGGGGAATACTGGTGTATAAAAACTCTGGTGGAGTTTCACTTTTGAGCTGAGTGTTTTAATCGTGGAGCTTTCATTTTTCTTCTAAACAACACCATTAGAAAAATTGTGAACAAATGTGGGATCAACAATCAGATCAAAATAACGTTTTAGACAATGACAGGTTAAAGGTCATTATTAACCAATCAAGATTGAATTTGATAAGACAGGTAGTTAATCACATGTGGAGAAATTCGGATACTTCACTTCTACCTAAAGTTCGTGCCGTTGATTACGTTTGGAGGAACAATTAAAGCTCCACGACCAAACTATTCAGCTCAAAGAACGAAACTCCACCAAAATCGTCCACCTGAGTGAAAGGTCTCCATCACCTCAAGAATAACTCTTTGAATTTTACTGACTCTATGAATGTTATCAAAGGATTGATCAAAAATTAGGAGTCACTATTTTGTCCTAGTATAAAAGTTGTCTTCAGTGCTCACGAATAATCTAAAAAATTAAAAGCATATAGAAATGTAAAGTAACATGAATTCAAATATAACACTAATCAAACGTCATAGTCCCTGTTTCTACTATGAAGGTTTGTAAACTCTTGTTGATATTGCTATTTTTTAATTTAGCGTCACACATACCCTGGAGTAATATGTGTTTTCAGTGGAGATCATATGTGATTAATCCCCAAGGGATATGTTCCTAGTTTCTTCTTTCCTGGTATGAGTTACACATACACCAGAAATATAAAAGTCCAGGATTCACGCACTCCTATCATGAGCATAAGTGTAAGTGTTTTATTAGATTTAGTATTATTAAGATGGCATGGTGAACTTGCAGCTCTTTATATTAACCAGCAAACATTATATGCACACCTGAAATACACTAAACAAATTGACCCATTATAAATTTCATAGCATAATCATATGCATAGATAAACTAGTGTATTTATAATGTGAATGAAACATTTCTAATTCAAGTTTATCATATAGCAATCGATTAGATTGATCTTTAATCAATCTCTAATTGGACAAGTTGAATGTTGACCAGTATTTTTTTGTTTGTTTTGTTTCCATCAATTATTGAACCTTATACGATTAAATATAAACAACAAAAAAAACCCTACTAAAAATAAAACTCGATTATTTTCTATTTGAACTACAATATGAAGGAGAGAAAAAAAACACATTCAAATACAAAATAAGAAAGAACATAAAAAAGAAATGAATAAAGAACAAAGAAAATTTTTTCAAAAAAAAAAGCGGAGGAGGGGGGGAGACAATATTAGGGCGTCTACATGACGAAGAATAAAAAAAAAATTAGCAGTTTATTGTTTTGTTTTTTTCCCTTCAGTAAAACAAAAAAGAACAAAGAAAAAGAAAAGAAAAGAAAAAAAGAAGGAGAACTTTGAAATCGATTGGAATTATTCATTAAAAATAATGAAAAAGAAAATTTTCATCATTGCTATTCTCATGAATTAATAAATTATTGTCATTTATAATTATACAATGAAATAGTAGGCGAAAAAATAATAAGGCGAAACAAATAAAGTAACAATAATAATCATAATTATACCAAGAATAAATCAATAACTATTCATTTATAGAATATTAATAATAACTTGTTTCACCAGAGAAATGATTCCATGCTCTATAATTTGTAAATGATGTAAATCCATCAAAATTAGGTCGACAATCTAATGTATAAGATGGTATATTATATTCTATAGTACAATTATTATTATTATTATTGTTATTATTTAATGATTTATCGATTATCGATAATTGATCCGTTTGTGTATCAGATTGATTAGATGATTGTGAATTATTGATATTCATTATATTGATTAAATGTGGATGAAGTTTACGTTGTTCTATAATATAATTTTCATTATTATTATTATCCCAATATTCTGTTTTATCATTATTATGATTATTGAATGCAATAAAACAAATAGCAAATTCAATTTTATCATTTGGATTAAAAGATTGTTGATCTGATTCTATTAGAATATTAAATATAAATGTATCATAACGTTTTGTATTTGACCATGTACTAGATGATAATTGTGAACTATAGATTGCTGGATAATCAATGAAAGTTTTCCAATTATTTTTAGTTAAACGTATATAAACTAATTTATCATAACAAATATTTTTTATTTTTATAGTACCCTTTAATCTAATATAAGACGTTAATGGTTTATTATTATTATTATTATTATTATTATTATTATTATTAGTAGTAGTAGTAGTAGTAGTAGTAGTAGTAGTAGTAGTAGTAGTAGTAGTAGTAGTATTGGATTGTATAATATTAATACTTTCTAATGATATCATAAATTTTTCAAGTTTTTGTCTAAATTCATAATAACGTGAAGCTGGTTGAGAGAATGTTAAACTCCATATATAATGCGATTCAATATCAGTAGTATTGAATTTCATTAATTGATTATTGTTGTTTTCATATGTATTCTGAGTTTTACCCGGTGATTCAGTATCAAAATATTCATCACCGTAAAAGATTTGAAATTTTGAACGTTTATTTTGATTATCATATGATTTATAGTCTTTAACTGATCCAAAATTGTAATTGTCCAATGTATCCAATTCTATAATATAATAAAAATGAAATAATATGGATTATTATATAGATTATTAATAATGATAATAATAATAAATATTATTAATTAATTCAATGATTTCAATTATATTTTTTTCTGGTGAGTTAGTTTTCTACGGGATGGCGTTGCTCAGTAACAGTAGGTCTTAACATAAGCAAAAGGAAAAGCAAGATTCTCTGATACAACATAACAGGCATCAGTCGAACCACACATTTGATGGAGAAGATTTGGAGCATATCTACAAGTGAAGAATATATGGAATTCAAAACAACTGTTTGTCAACCAACACCAAAGTCAGAATTTTCAAAACAAATGTCAACACAGTTCTACTGTATAAGACGGAAACTTGGAGAACTACGAAAGCCATCATCCAGCAGATACAACTGTTTATTAACAGTTGTCTACGCAAAATACTTTGGCCAGACACTATTAGACACTGACAACCTACTGTGGGAGAGAACAAACCAGATTCCAGTGGAGGAAGAAATCAGGAAGAAACGCTGGAAGTGGATAGGACACATTGAGAAAAGCACCAAACTGCGTCACAAGGCAAGCCCTCACATGGGATCCTCAAAGCCGAAGGAGGAGGAGAGGATGACGAAAGAACACATTACGTCGAGAAATGGAGGCAGATATGAGAAGAATGAACAAAAATTCGATAGAACTCGAAAGTAAAGACGAGGACAGAGTGAGTTGGAGAATGCTGATCGGCGTACGTAATAGAGAAAAAAACAAAAGAATGTCTATAAAGCTCTTACATTTCAGAGGGACTTTTCCGAAATCGATTTGGTATAATTAACATAAGTAGAAAGAATTGTTTACCTTAGAACGTATTACATTGTTTCATGAAAATACACAAACCAAACATCCCGCTACGTCCAATTGTAGCACTCCCCGGAACGCTAACGTACAATTTGTCAAGAGAAATTTCACGAATATTTAAACAATTAGTGGATCCAACTAATCACTCTATCAAATCTGCTATCCAATTCCTGTATAAAATTAGGAACATTTAAATCAACGACGACAGACTGATAATATCCTTTGATGTAACAGTCTTATTCACCTCAATCGAATCAAGTTTATCAAAGGAAACTCTATCCCTGCTTCTTGTCACCGAAATAAATCTCTCAAAGTACACGAAACTTTAAAGTCAAAGTTTACTAGAACTCATCGATTCATGCTTAACAACATATTCCCAATTCAACAACAAAATCTACGAACAAACGAAAGGAAAACCGATGGGATCATCAATATCAAAACTTATTGTAAAAGCAGTGATCCAGAGACTGGAAGCCTAGATTTTAGTAGTGATCAAACCGAAAACTTGGATTCATTATGTAGACGACACATTTGTCATCATCAAAAACGACTAGCTGGAAAATAACTACAATCTGATCAACAACGTCTTTGACAACATCAGGTTCACAATGGAACAGAAGCCAAACAACAAACTAACATTCTTAAATGTATGAATCACCAGAACCGACCTAGGAAAACTGGAGATTCAAGTATATCGGAAGCCGATCCACACAGATCAAATTCTCAATTACAGTAGCGATAACCCAAGAGCTCACAAAATCAATTGCGTAAAAACTCTGTTCAAGAGGGTGAGGACACACAGAAACACAGTGCGGTAAAATGAAGAAAAATATTTAAACACTATCTTTTAAAAGAACGACTACCCAATCAGCTTAATCAAAAATACCAACCAGATGCATAGGCAGAAACAAAATCAGGTACAGAAACCAACGAACGGATTGTCTTAGCATATATAAAGAGCATATCACAAATTACAACGAGATTGTTGAAGCATTTTGGAATAGGTGTTGCATACAATCCAAAAAAATCACTCCAATCAATTATATGCAAACCGAAGGACGAAATGATAAAAGAAAAACCGAACACCATCTACAAAATAAATTGTCCCAACTACGAAAAACTCTACATCGGACAAAGTGGACGCCCTCTTCATCTTTGCTTGCACGAAAATCAATTAGTGGTGAAACGCCATAATATATCCTCGCTTATACCAGTGCATGTGGACAACTGTGAGCAAACGTTCAACTTGGAGAATTTTGAAATCTTAGATGGAGGCAATTCTACAAACACTAGAGAATTTTTAGAGGCTTGGCACTCAGGTCAATCAGTAACTAACACACATATTGAAATTGATCCAATTTATCAACCAATCAGAAAGATTATAGACAAATATAGGACCAAGAATCAAGTCAATAGTGGGAGATAAAATAAAGAAGTAAACAATGACAGGGTAAGGTCAACAGTAGTCAATCACGATTGAGGTCTGCAAGACAAGCTGAGTCATAGGTGAAAAAATTCGGACACTTCACTTCTACCTGGAGTTCGTGCTGATGGTGTCGTTGAGACGAACGATGAAAACTCCATGACTGAACCATTCAGCTCAGAGAACGAAACTCCACCTAAATTATCTTCCTGAGCTACAAATCTTCTCCGCCGTCTCAAAATCGTGAAATTTCATTGTCTCTTGACTAGATCTATTAACTGGAAGGGGGAAGGATACACAGCTCCAAGGTTAGGAATGAAAACAATCAAAACAAATATGTGAACAACGCTCATACACCTATGAACAATAACCATCTAAATTCTAGGTCAACAAAACAAGCATCCAATCACCTGTAGAGAATTTTTATTGATTCACTTGTTATTGAATTGTGTGCTGATGATGTTGTCAAGGTAGACAATGAAAGCTTTACGAATAAGTCATCCAGCCTAGAGAATAAAACTCCCTCGAAATTCTCATTTCGAGCTACAAATATTCCTCACCACCACATATATCACTAAAGTTTTGTATCCGTGGTGGTGATAGATATTTACGTGTTTGGGGAAATGCTGTTGTCTATCAAAAATACAATGTTTATCAGATAATATTGCAAGAAAAAAACAGTAGACAAATTGTGACACATGGTAAAATGATGTAAAAAAAGAACATTTCATGCGGAAATTACGGTAAAAAGAATCAAGGCTATTTAGTTTGAATAACTGAACGTATTCAGTTAAGTCAAAGTTCACCTATGAGTTTCATCATCTTTTAAATGAACAGTGTAAGCTTACTTAATAAATTCTTATCAATTGTAAATATTAGTGTTATTTTTCTTTTTAGAACAGCATAAATTTGATGACCAAAGTAGAAATGGATACAGTAAGGAACTAAAGAATACACATGGTATCTATAAGCACTATGACTAATTAAGAAAGAATTCACTTGTATTTTGAAATTTTTTCTATTCTGATCGATAATTATATGTTGACAAGTGATTAATTTTCAGAAGTATACTCAACGTTCAAATAAGAATCTATGATTAAGGGAGTTTAGCTATGTTAGAAGGCAGATATCACCGATAGTATTGATGTCAGTCCCTCTATATCACGCCCGACAGTTGCTGCTACCTTGACCTTGTGGTCGGGCTTGCTAATCGTAATAGACCAATCGAACTATATTGGCTGGAACGACTGTTCCTCAAGGTCCTACCATTCCAGGCAGGTCGGTTGAAGAGAGCTAAGATTAAAAGCAGCAAACCCAAGATCCTAGAGAGAAGTCGCACTGCTGAATGTACAGAGGTGTGACGACAGTAAGGTGTTTCTTTCAAACAACCAGCATAACAGCAATGCTGCCTTCCCACAAAAAGGGGGATTCAAAAAGTTCAACCCTAAAAATGTACACCTCACCTTATCCCACGGATTCCCTTCTCCGATGCTAAGGTTTCAACAAGTACGGAGCTCATACGAAAATTGCTCACAAGAAGGTTGTATGTGAACGACCTTAAGTAGTTGTCTCTTGGGCACTGCGGTCACGCTCTCAGGTCATTAGGGCCACCCCAATCCAATCTTTTCGGGTATCTCTAGAACAACCCTTCCACGGTGATGGCAATTGGGAAGTGAAAACCGCCCTCATACCTCTAACAGAAATCTAGATAACTGTGTTCATAATCCATCTCCCTATATCAAGATCTATGGGTAATATGCTCTATTTATTATTTATTTATTTGAACACATAAATATTGGTACAAGAGAGCGCCAATATATATGCGTCACACAAAACAATGAGAATTCGAAGAGAAATAGAAAAAAAGAGAACAATAACGAAGAGATTGGTGTAAGGTAGTGTGGTAGTAATGAGGGAACGCAAAGGTACAATCGGAAGAAATCTTTCAGGTAAGGGAGACACAGCCACTTTTTATGAAGAAAGTAAAAGAAGGTTACAGCAGGATCGCCACTGGCTTCTATTCTGAGCCATATCTGATAACGTCTCTAGCCACTGTGTTGCACCATCTCTCAGACCCCAACCAGGGAGTCGTGAGGGACCAACACAAGCCAGTCCTTTGCAGCTTTCTTTCATACCACGACACCATGTCATATACTGACCACCTCTCCGCTTCTTCCAACCAGTCCCGGAGTCGGCAAATAATGCACGACGTGGAATTCTCTGGGACGACATTCGTAGAACATGTCCAAGCCACCGAAGTCGGTGTTTCAAGATGGTGACACCAATTGAATTATCATCTCTGTGCCCGAACACACGATGCCGAACCTCTGCATTACTGACATGGTGTTGCCACTGAATGTCAGCAATCCTTCGGAGACAGCGATGATCGAACACAGAGAGTCGTCTAACGTCCTCAACTCGGAGAGACCAGGTTTCACAAGCATAGAGCAAAACTGCTCTCACCGACGCGTTGTAAATCCGACCTTTTACAGCCAGACTAACATCACGAAGGCGCCAAAGGTGGTCCAGATTGGCATAAACCGCTCTGGCTTTCACTATTCGTGCATTGATCTCATCACTCACACCCCCACCAGCACTTATGCAGCTACCCAGATACACGAACTTCTCGACTACGTCTATCTGCTCACCATCCAGGGTGAGTACAGGATTAGAATCCTGCCAGTCTTGTAGAAGTACTTTGCACTTCGAAGGTGCAAAGCACATACCATACCTACGGACACTGATTGCCAACTGATTAAGTGCGGATTGCATGCCTTGGGCATTATCGCACAGTAAGACAATATCGTCCGCATACTCAAGGTCGAGAAGTCTTTCTCCAGGCAACAGATTCTGCCCATCGTCCAAGACGTCGATGGATGTTAGTGATTGGCATCCCATCATCCTCGCAGATTGTTTCACGCACACCAGACTTCTTGCTGCCAGTGGCTCGGATGAGTTGGAAGAGCTTCCGGTAGTTACCAGATGCAGCTGCTGCTTCCAGCTCATTAGCACGCTTCGACCACCAGGCTTCTCGGTCCTTACGCAAGCTTTGCCCAATTTCCTTACGTAACATCCTTCGTTTATGGTCAAACTCACGGTCACCCGGAGTAGACCGACGGGCTTCAATGAGTTGTAAGGAACCTGGAGAAACCCAGTGCTTATAAGCGGGACGTTTCGCGAACCCACAACTGACTGTACCCGCCATTTTCATGGCGTCATGCAATTGCAACCAATGCTCATCTGTACTTTTCGGTGGAGTGGTAGCTAGCCTAGAGGCTAGCTCGGTTCGATACTTACTTGCAGCAGTAGTTGCAACCAGCTTGCTAATATCAATCCGTTGATGGCGGTCACTTCGTTGTCCACTGAAAAGTAAGGTAAGATTGGCGCAGACCAAGGCATGGTCAGAGTCCAGATAGGTACTCCAAAAGGAGCGGCAGTCTTGTACACAACCACGCCAGCGGTAGCCGATCGCGATGTGATCAATCTGAGTCCAGGCTTGAGATGCAGAGGGAGGACGCCAGGTGGCACATCGGCGATGACTGTGCCGAAAGTTAGTGCCAGCCAGAAACAGATTGTGGTCTGTGCAAAGTTGCAGTAGACGGTCCCCGTTATCTGACCTGCGACCAACGAGTCCCCATCGGCCACCTAAACGACTCTCTTCTGTGCCTAGACGCCCGACCTGAGCATTCAAGTCTCCGGCTAGTACCACAATATCTGTCGAACGCACTTTCTGGAGAAGAACAGATAACTGGTGGTAAAACTCATCCTTGATTGCATCCGGGCTGCAATCTGTCGGGGCATAGGCGGAGATAACGAAAAGACATCGTTTCTCACGCCGATTTCTCCTCACTTTGATGGAACTTTCTAATCTAACAGCACATAACCGACTGTTAATGGGGATCCAATCGACTAGTGCTGCCTCAGCTCTAGCGCTTAGTGCGACACCAACGCCAGCAAGACTAGACGAAGATGCCACAGGGTCCCCGGATAAGCGCACGTAAAACAAGCTTTTCGAAGCGACAGATGGAGATCGAATTTGTAGTACTTCGCCAGAGTCTTGAATACGGGTCTCGGAGAGACAACAAACATCAATATTAAGACTTTCCAAAGACATAGCCAGCCCTATCTGTTGTCCGACCTGCATAAATGTGCGAACGTTGAAGGCAGCCAGTTTGAAATAAATTTGTTAAAGAGAAGAGTACCTTAAATTCATTGATTGGAAGTGAATCACTTCATTCAAGAAAGTTTTTATTGCAAATGTACTGAAATTTAAAGAGCACTGAAGAGATACATAGTAGATAAATAAACTAATGAATAATTGTCATCCTAAATCACAATTGAAATGATATGAAATAGGAGAATGTACCGGCTGAATTAATTAGAAACCATTTGATTTTAAATTTACTTGGTGTTGTTTTACTTGTATCTTTCCATTTTTATTTAGGACTGCAATTATTCAGTCTCTTGTTGACATATGTGTATCCTGTGCGGATAACCTGGATATAGCCTTAAGTCATAAGGTTTTTAAGCAAGGATAAGCAAGTGGATAACGCGATAGCGTTTGAAGTGAATATTACTTGATTCAATTCCTGGAGTGAACATTAACTCTGGAATGTAGGTACATCCAGTTGATAAGTCCCATATAGGACGAAACGTGTGTCCTGGATTTCACTGCCAACCACTATCTATCATTTGATTTCAGTTCATAAAATGTTGAAAAATCATAATGTTGTTGTTGTGTTTTTGTTAGTGGTATTTCTCAAGCTAATGCAAAACACACAGATATATCATACCATATTTTACCGTATCTAAGCAGAATTGTATACACAATAGCTGCTAGTTTGTACATTTGATTAGGTATATGTTACTTTACATTCACAAATATATTCAGTTTGAGTTCAAAGGGATAATCATGTTTTGTTTTCATAGTTCCATTGTTGATTAATATAACTAGTAATGTTTATGTTGATTATACAGAACACGTGATATAAGATCTAAGTTCAGGTTAACTTTATTGTTAATAATATTATTCAGGAAAAATAATATAATTAGATTAATAAAACAAAGTTTATAGAAATGTTTATACTTTAAGGTAATCCGTTTTTGATTAAAATAGACTTTTCACAAATAAATGAGGTGTAAAATACTACTGAAATATATTTTTTTGATTGAAATCATGAGTCAATTGAAGCTAGACCACCATGGAAAACCTGAAAGCACTGGACAGCCGTTTCGTCCTAGTATGGGACTTCTCAGCAGTGCGCATCCACGATCCTGGGTTCGAATCTCGCAGGGTGCGGGATCATAGATGCACACTGCTGAGGAGTCCCATAATAGGACGAAACAGCCGTGCAGTGTTTCCAGGTTTTCCATGGTGGTCTAGCTTCAAATGACTCATGATTTCAATCAAAAACTTAACAATCTCCACAATACCTAAACTGAAATATATTTTTAATGTGTATAGATTTTAATTGATAACTTAACAAACAGATTTTCTAATTGAGATCTATGTGTAGACTACTGTTTTCTTTTGATTTGTCTCTTTCTTTAATGAAACTACATGATACAAAGAGTCATTCAAGTAGATTGTAGTATATTGAACTTTTTTATCAATTCTACAATAATATATCTAACTTGAATCCATCTATCTATTGTAGTTCAATAGGTAGCGATAATATCTTATTGTTTAAATCTAATTATACAAAGTTGTATTAAGTAAGGAATTTAATGATTAAAAGTATAGTGTGAAAGATACTAATTTATAAATAGATATATATCAGCCGGAAAACAGTACAATAATACATAGTACAATGGTTACGTATTAACTGATGATTATAAGGACAAATTTCACTGTATAACATACATATATACATACAGACAAAGGATAGTTTTGTAATAAAACTACATACATCCGGTTTTTCCCTTTTATAATAATATTCATTTCATCAATTTCAAAGGGATTTTTTTCAGTTGAAAATGGTCTGAAGTTATTATTAAAGGAAAAAAGAAAATTAGGAAACAACGAATTATGTATTTTACCTGATGAACTTATTACTGAAGCTCAACACCATAGAACTAATCGAAAATGGAAAAGAAAATTAGTCAGAACGGTACTGTAAACCTGTATTTGAAACATTTTTATACTCATTCATGAAAAAATTTAACATTCCAACGAAAATGAGTTGAGATGGACTACTAATAATAATAATAATAATAACTAGTAATCAAGTTGAAATCTACTCAACTAAAGTAAACCATATAACCTTATAAGTATCTGAGACTACATAAAGGGGCTAAAATATAAGACAATTATAATTACCCAATAAAAAATAGTTAAACTATATTTTATTTCTTATATGAAAGTGAGATATGAAGCCTTTCATGGAATTGATTACCACTTATCCGAATGTATTTATTATAGCTGTTGACCAGACACCATCAGCAACAGCCTACTGTGGGAGAGAACAAAACAGCTTCCATCTGAAGGAAAAAATGATGGAAGGGTATGTATTGAGGAAATCACCAAAATACATCACGAGGCAAGTGCTAAATTGGAATACTGAAGGGAAACAGAAAAGTGGAAGGCTGAAGAACACACTACATTGGGAATCGGAAGACATCAAAAGGATGGATAGCAACTGTAAATAACTGAAAAGGATTGTCTAGGACAGAGTTGGACGGAGAATGCTGGTGAGTGGCCTATGGTCCTCGATGACGGCTAACAGGCGTAAGTAAGTATGTAAGCAAGTAAGTAAGTGTTGAATGACTAAACGTAATCAGTAGAAAGTCTGTAATACAGTCATTTAAAGTTAATATCATAGTGTTATCAATTCTTAGGACTACATCGAGTGAAGGAAGCTTGAGTGTTTGTGATGACATTATCTTTTCCAAGGTTCCATATGCACTTGGCTGATAAGTTTTTTTATTTATACGCAAATGAATTGGATTATCTCCTAACGTTGCTCCACTGCCTGGCTCAGCAAGTCGTTGGAGTGCAGCCGTCGAACGTCCCAGGTGGATATCGGATTTTGGTGGCTCGGCGGGTCGACGGAGCTATGGAGGCTAGCGCAACGCAGACTCGACATTTTGGCGGAGAGCGTGGCACAGCAAGCAGAACCACTGGAAGAGCAACTGTTTAAATGAAGGACGAGTGTCCCCACTTGTGTTCTTGTTCACTACAGTAACATTTTTGAATCTGATACTGGGAAACATATATTTCAATCTCATAGAGGAAATCAATTCCCTCACGAGTGCAGAAACACACTGTTGAAAAGTATTAAATACCATAAAGCTTTGATCTAATATCTCCAACCGATCGCGTTCAACTAACTAACATAGGAATTATTCTGTTTTAAAATAAATACTCTGAGTATAGTGTTTACTTTATATCTTATGATTTGTATTAAATTGTTTGCGAAAGATATAAAACTATTCCATATTACATGACGGGATCACGAAGTTTATAATTATGTATATCATTGTTAGAGATTTACAAATAAATATAATTATGTCATATTTTATTCTCTAAAGTGATAAGTTAAGATCTCGTATGTTAATCTAACAAAAACCAGTTCATACATATTTTAATTAATCTATACACATGAATATATATTATTCACGATATATTACATGAATTCATTGTTGTGATACATCAGCCTAATCTGTCAAAATAAGTTGTAAGCATAAAAATTGAAACTATGCTCTCACTTTCAGTTCATGTATTTAATCGATAGTTTTTAGTATTGTAGAAGTATGTTTCATAATAACGCTAATTTAAAGCTTGGATTAATTTTTTTAATTTGTTGCTATGATATTCAATGAACTATAGCAACTCACATACAATTGAGTTTGCTCTCATTTAACTCAGTTAATCCCCTTTTTGTTAACTTATTTAGCGGACAAAGTCATTCGTACTATAACAACTTATTGTACCTTTATTATTGTTGTGCTTGTATGAAATATGTATGCTTGAACATTGCTTACCGCCTACGCATATATTCATTCTGCTAGCTTTATTATTAACTGCTTAATTGATTCGATGATCCATTCATTTCCCTATATGTATACATGTACATTTAACAGCCTACACTCTCGACTGGCGAATTCACTCATTCGCTTCATTGCTTTGTGGTCTGAGTTATCTACTAATAAAACTGTAGTCGCTGCTTCTCTTTGTCTTCTGATTTCAAACATCGTTGATGATTACATGATAACGGTTACGAGGGTGGTTGGTGAACGAAGCACAGCCACTATAGATTTTCGTGAACGCTGATGATGATGATTTATTAGACAAAAAGTCGGAGTCAGGTATTTTCAACTTCTATGAACCAAAATATTTGTATATAATTTGAAAAATGTAACGATTGAATCATTTTCACGTTAAATAAGTTTTATCTTCAAGTAACAACATTCTAATTCATTGATGAACATGTTTAGTGTAAGTATTTTCACTAATATTTTAAAGTTTAATATTTCTGTATAGTATTTGACTACCATATGTTAATCAGTACCGTGTTCAATTCTTCAAAGCAACTGAAAGTTTGCTTACCGAATAGTAAATTGTAATTATTAAGCTAATAACTACGTCACAGTATACATTATTTGATATTCAGTAAATGGAGACATTAAATACCAAATTTACTAAGAAGCTTATTGTCGACATCAATGAGGGGCTTATCCTCTATCAGAAATTACAACCTATATTCTGATTAGTAATAAAAAAGTTCCAAAATAATATTAACGAATGTCAACTCAATTATCACACTTAGTATACCTATTCTATATGGCCAAGAAATACTAATTAGTCTTAATATTAATATACCTCCATTCTTTAAAACATATCTCATGTACTAGATAAGTTTCCAGAAGTAAAATTCTTATTCTTTCATACATACTGTAAAAATCCCATAACTAGTTAACGAAATCATACCACTTATGCTGAAGTAGTGTGTAAAAGAAATTAATAAAATAGAAATGTATAATATGTTGTATTGTTTTTTGTGTTTTTTTCGTTAACCTTTATCGATCATATATACATAGTTTCTATGTACCAATTATTATGCGTATAGAATGATACACCAGTTTGGTTATTATATATCTACATGTATGCTTAACCAACAACACTGATTATTACAGTTGTAAAAAAGAGAAAATGGAAAAAAGGAACTGTATACAATGAAGTCACAGTTACAATGATCAAGTTTTATTTTTCAATGACTAAGCCTTGTATAGTAATTTATTTACTAACTAATATTCACATACTAAACTATTCAATGGAATATAAGGAAAAAAGAACAAGTGATGTTATAACATGGTGTAAAAGAATCACAACAATTCAGTGTGATTTATGTGTATCGAGTGATTATTTAGATTTAACTAATTGAGTCATTTAATAACATGATCAAATAAATAAGTTTATCTATCTATATATACATAATCTTATAATAATATGGAGTAATGTTAATTACACTACCATTTACTTATAAGATGATTGAGAATAATAATGACAAACTATATAGTCAGTTAATCTAGAGATTTATTGAATAAGAAAAAGAGAATTCAGCGAAGAAAATTTTCTTTTCGACGAAATCATTTACTTAAGCTGTACATTCGTATATATAGTTATATGGAAAATGTATGTCTATAGAAGGATAGAAAGGGTTGTATCACAAAAAAATGCATTCGACAATAAATAACAAATGAGGTTAACGTACTAATCAAGGGGTAAGGAAGAACAAAATTTAAGGGTCAGATAATAGTCCAATTGACAGATTGACAGATATGAAGAAAAACGACAAAACGACAAAGGTCATAATAATAAACTGAATGATAATCAAGAAAACTTGTAAAAGGTAATAATAATAAATGATTAAAGTTTAAAGTGCAAAATAGTAATTTAAAAATTATGGATAATAATAAAAGTGCATTTTAAAAAAAAAACAACCCTAGAAACATACCCATTAAGGCCAGGGAAGGATAAGAGGTTGGACAAATCGTTTATATTAATCTTAATAAGATGATTAAATCATCTCATTAAAGTTGACATTAGAATTAGAATTGGATTTCACTAAAAGCAGTGTAAACTATATCAGGTTAGACTATAGAAAATATCTATAGTTGTTGCAGAATATATATGGTTATATTATTAAGAATACTTACCGGTTAACCGTTAACGTAGATTACAGCAACATATTCAAAACGAAATCAATATATCATTCATTAGCCAGTCACATTGACTACTAAGAAAGTAGGTATTTGAAAATGGTTCACTGATATTAATCAGATCATTACAAAACAATAAGGCGAACTTTAAACAGTTGACTCATTCTAGTTTTAGACCCATTAGGGATACGGACACTTAGCTATGACAGAGATTAGACCTAGGACTTCCACTTCTATCTGAGAGTACATTACGTTTTAGATTACTGAGCTGTAATCTATAAGTTTATATTCCTATCTCAAACTACTTCATAGTACCGTGATAACCACTTTGAGGTGATCATCATTCAGTACTGGGGAGTACAGTACGATATTAATCAATACAAAGAAGGGATCATTTAGTTTGTTGGCCGGGTACATGAGTATGAGTCACACGTGAATTGTGAAGGCTAATGATACTATCAGGTTAACAAGAACGAAGCAGTTGGAATGGGATTTGAACCTATGGCTAAGTGACCGAAGGTGAGCTCCTTTACTTTCAGGTCACCGATGATGATAGTGATAAAGATAAAATCATCTCGTTTCGACACCAAATTGTATACTGTTTACTGTTGAGTGTATAGTGACGAATCCCATTCATGATTTGGTCTGTGCACAATCGATTCTTACGGAATCCAGTCTGTTAATCTCGAAGTTGAGCATCTATCCGGTCCAACGATATTCTGTTGAAAACCTCTCCTGGTACTGCTAATAGTGTGTTGCCTCTTCCTTGACTATGAGAAAGCATTTGACAGCGTGTACAGTGGAACCTTCTTCGATACTATAGTGTACCTGAGACCTTCAATATCATTTGGAATTCATCCGACAGACTACACTGCAAAGTCGTACATGGAAAACAGCTGACAGACGTATTTCAATTGAGGACCGGAGTCAGAAAAGGCTGTCTACTATCCCACTTTACCGTTCTTCTGATGGTTGATTTCATTATGAAGACTTCGACATCTGAAGAGAAGCACGGGATTAAAAGGATAGGTTGTATGCAGGTGGACGATTTGGACTTCTCAGATCACCTACTTCTTTTATTCCATACACACCAACAAATTCAAGTGAAGACAGCCAGTGTAACAGACGCCTCTACATCAGTAGGTGTTATAACTTATGACTGCCGATTAAAGAGCAGTGACTTATCGATCGGACCAATGATGCGTAAACCCGTATGAGCAGTCTAGATTCCTGATTGGTCCTGCTTCCTGCCTAGCCCAGCCAGTTAAGTCCAGAACACAAGTCTCAGCCTATGCAATATGAATCCCTATATTTCAAACATACTGAGTTTATATACCAATCAAACAGACCAAAACGTACCATAAAATAGAAAATAACATTTGTACAAAATTTAGCCAATGGTGACTGTGAATGTGGGAGGTAGTGATTAATAGACAGGAAATAATTCAAGAGTGGAAAATCGTATAATAACAGTTCATAGGTCAAAATAAAGCTCATAAAAAGAGAGACATGAATATGAATAGTTTAGTTAATTAACAACTATACGATAAAAATATACGTATAGTATTGGTCCATAATGGATCCTAAAAGTTACCATTCATTATGCTTATCAGGATCTAACAGTAGGCCTCAACACACATAATAGAAGAAGTAAGATCCTCAAATACGACACAATGAACTCCAACGCAATCACATTTGGTGGGGAAGCTCTGTAAGAGGTAGAAAGCTTTACGTACCTGAGCAGTATTATCATCGATGAACACGGAGGATTCAATGCAGACCTAAAGACAAGGATTGGCAAAGTAAGGGTAGGATTTTTACAATTGAATAACATATAGAACTCAAAACAACTGTCTGAAAGCCAACATCCAGTCAGAATCTTCAATACGAATATCAAGACAATTCTATTGTACGGAAATGAAACTTGAAGAACCACTACAGTTTTCTACTCAAGATACTCAATGTCCGTTGACCGGATATCATCAACAACAACTTACTATGGAGGAGAACAAACCGGCTCCCATCTGAATAGGAAATAAGGAAAGGGAGTTAGAGGTGGGTAGGACATACATTGAGGGAATCACCAAACTACATCACGAGGCAAGTGCTAAATTGGAATACTGAAGGGAAACAGAAAAGTGGAAGGCTGAAGAACACACTACATTGGGAATCGGAAGACATCAAAAGGATGGATAGCAACTGTAAATAACTGAAAAGGATTGTCTAGGACAGAGTTGGACGGAGAATGCTGGTGAGTGGCCTATGGTCCTCGATGACGGCTAACAGGCGTAAGTAAGTATGTAAGCAAGTAAGTAAGTGTTGAATGACTAAACGTAATCAGTAGAAAGTCTGTAATACAGTCATTTAAAGTTAATATCATAGTGTTATCAATTCTTAGGACTACATCGAGTGAAGGAAGCTTGAGTGTTTGTGATGACATTATCTTTTCCAAGGTTCCATATGCACTTGGCTGATAAGTTTTTTTATTTATACGCAAATGAATTGGATTATCTCCTAACGTTGCTCCACTGCATAGCGGATTAGATCTTTGAGTCAAGGGGTGAGGGAGTGAGTCCCCACGAAGACCACCTCCCCTGCTTTTGGCTCTCGGGAAGTAATCCATTCCATGCAAAAATCTGATGATTTATGTGGTGGAAATATATTTTGGTGCCCCAATGTACCAATGTTTGTGTGTTTAAATCGATAGTAATTGTTATTGCTGTCTTATGTAGTGTTGTCTTATATAATTGATTTTTATTCGTATTGGAAAAACGATCTTAATAAAATGCTTCTCTACTTGGACAATTTCATTAATTGTTACCGTAAATAACGATAATACCACTGTAAGAATCAGTTAAATTGTAAAATGTATGGTTCATTCATTTTTGTTTTATATCCAGTAAATACTGATATCGATGTAACGTATTTAGTGAAATAAGCAGTTATAACGCCTGCAAATTGTGACATTCGTTCATTGCTTATGATCATATAAATCTCAGTTGTGAACCATAACATATTTCAAGTTTTTTATGATTTTCATATCCCGCTGAGTGAGAACCGATCTCTTTAAACGTTGGTGAAGTTATAATTTATATTTATCAGTTCAAGATATTCGAACTAACTCTTTTACCTAATTGACATTAATACTCACCTACAGTACTTTTTCATTCATTATATCTGAGCAATATAAATTTCAGATTGAATGAAATAGACATCATTAGACCAAGTGATTGAAAAGTATAGTGATCTTTTCAAAAATGAGATTTTCCCTGTTTGATTATGCCTTGAGGTTGCATGCTTGAATTTTCAAAGAATTTCAAATTATACCAAAGGAGCTATTCGTCGTTTTCTGGTTGTCAGTGGTTTATTCCTCAAATGATAACTTTAAATTAACCAAACTTCCACAGACAATACATGTAATTTTATCTGTTCAAACTTAACTAAAATTTCCATTTCAGCTTAAATTATTCATAGAACTTTTAATTCATGAAGTTACCGGAAAAAGATTAATTTTTAAATAATGAATAACTAATTATAACAGTTGAGATCATGAGTCAATTGAAGCTAGACCACCCTGGAAAACCTGGAAGCATTGGACGGCCGTTTCGTCTTACTGTGGGAACCTTCAGCAGTGCGTGTCTACAATCCCGCTTTGTGAGATTCAAACCCAGGACCTATCAGTCCTGGGTTAATTACACTGAGTGTTGTTAAATTATGAGATATTTTACAACGAAATGATGATCGAAGGAAATTAAAATATGGTCATCATAGTGGTAGTTTCTGATCTGTTACTAAACAAAATATCAGATACTATTGAAGTTCTAACTTCTGTCTACAGTTATTTGTTTAGTCAGGTAGGTTTCACGGCTTAGTTTAATGTCAGTCAATCAGTGATAATCAACACAGTACCTGGGATAAATTCATCTTTAACCAAGCTGCCATACTACATTATCACCAGAAAAATTAATACAATGAATACTAAGGAAGTTGAAATTATCTGGTAGTAATTATGGGAAGAAGGAATACGCATTGAGAACATGGTTTGAAAAAAAACAGAGTGAAAAGGTATGGATGAAGGAATACTGGAACTCAATATCTATAAGAAGATAAAGAATAAATGCATCTGTGCCATGGTGGTCGGTTTTGAGCAGTCTCACAACTTCTTCAACCATTAATCGCTGTTCTCGTATAGACTAAATAATCTACATCTTCCAACACGTCTTACACCAGCGACCAGTGATTATATCGACTGATGTCAAATTTTAGGTAAAATTAGCTGAGGAATCGTTAAAAACCATATAGCACTAGACAGCTGTTGTGAGCCTAGTTTTGGAATGTTCAGTAATGTAAACCCTGACCTTCCTAAATCTCGAAGCCAGGATTTCCAGATTGTTACCATTTGGATAGAACTCAAAAGTTCAAATTTCTCAAGGTGAACTTCTTTATGTTAAACCATGAACATTCTCATGGGATGAATCTATTACATGATTGAACTCCATCAAACATAAATTCACTAGAATGACAAGAATTATTATTGAAATGAGTCATTAATGAGTATACGATTATTACATAGTTGAGTAGACTTTGTAGATTAGTTCAGGAAGAAAATCGATTTTTTTTTCCTAACAGATTAGTATCAGTGTTTTATGGTTTTCAAACAGTTCCTCAGTTGACTTCAGTTCATAAATAAATAAATAAAAAAAGAATAATAATGTACTTTTACAAAGACTAAACCATTCAAAATGATACCTGAAAATCCATTATATAATTCATCATCATCGCATAGTGTAAATATTTCAGTTAAAGATTTCCCAACTTCATCAGCAAATGATACAGATTTATTTAATTTCATATTATTTTTCGATGTTGATGAACGTGTAATTGGCTTATTCACAATGTTATTTACAAGTTCATTGTTTGATTCAATTGAATTTGTAATGTTTAGTAAAGGTAATTCATTTTGTAATTCATTTATACAATTAGGATTTAGATTTTCAGCTGACAGAGAAAATTGATTATCATTTTCATTTGTATTTACTAATAATAATTCATTTTGTTTATTTATAAGTGAAAGCCAATTATCATCTTCGGATTGATAATGTGAGCAAGCATTTTCATTGTTTGTCTCCATCTCTCCAAAGTTGTTTGTTTTCAAGTCTAAGCTTGTTGATGAAATATTTTGTGCTTCTTCTTCTAGATGTATTGATGTTGTAATATTAGTACTTAGATTTTGTTTATCTTCTTCATTATCATTCTTATTTTTAGTATACTCAATATCATGTAAGAATAGTGAGGATAAGTTATCTTCAAGTGAGAATAAACCACTTTCACTGTTACAGTGACGACGTCTGCATCGTTTACTGAAATAAGTTTCAATTGTATCCCATTTAGAATGTACAAAATGATCAGCTTCAACTATACTTGTTAAACTAGCATTTAATGAATTCGAATGGGAAAAAGTTTTTAATATAGGGTAATGACTACGTCTTCTAGCTTTTCGCTCTAATTGAGATTGTGCAAAAATATAATCCGTAAATGAACGTTGATGGACATTTCCAACAAGTTCAGCATCTGTATTAGTTTGACGAGATTTATACATAATAAAGTTCATTAGACGACTTAATCCCAATAATTGTGTTAAACTAAGTAAATTTGCAGAATTATGACTATTCGATGTTTCTGTAAAAATATCAGTTTTCGAAAAATCTTGCATATCTAAAATAAGACTATTCATAAATGATGTTTTTAATGATCTTTCATCAAGATCCATAGTTTGATGATTACTCTTGGACATCCAAGACGGAAATGATGTATTATTCGATTCAGTATCCCAGTTTTGTTGAATGAATTCCTCACTGGTGTTTGATGAATATCCACAATTATTTAAGTCTCCAAGAGAACCAGTACAATTACTTCCCAAATTATACCATTGCCCAACAAGAGTTCCCATTTCATTAATAAATCAAATAGTATTGAATAACGAAAAATGTATACATGAAATGATTACATTGAAAATTGGAAGGTATCTTCATTATGAATAATATCCACAATCACAAACCTTCACAATAAGTAGATTGAATTGAAATGACACAAATTTTAACAAATCATAATCCAATAAAAGTACTTTATTTTGATTGGTCATTTCTATTTATTATTCTATATAGAATAATATAATTGGTCGAAATAATACATCCATTTAATCCAATCCCAAGTCGATACTAAATATAGTTCATTATTTGACCTTCAATGCATATGTCTGTCACACTATATCTTAGTTGTGTTTTAAGCATTAAACACATGTTAACTAGTACAAACTTATATTGAATAATTCCTTCCCCACCCTTTTGTTTTTTCCTGCAGATGTTGAATTTATTTATTTATTTATTTTCGGGTCGATTGTAAATATGCTCATATAATAACTAATTTAAAGTACAAATGTGTAGTTGGCTTTTTGTTGTTGCTTGTAGCTCTTCCAGAGTTACTGATGGTTCCAAGTCTGGGTAAAAGAAGAGGATTGGGCATGGGGTCGGTAACCCTATCACGTATAGAAAAAATCTTGCTAAAAAGACACCAACCAGATTAAACAAGTTAAACCATTTAAACTCTGCTTTCAGAGATGAAGGGAGAACTATGACGCCTCAGGATGAAAGCCGAGTCCCTTCGGAAGTCATGAGACCGATGCCCCTTCTAACAACCAGGGCAACAATTTTTTATAGGTATATGGAATCTCCGGACAATGTGATAGACCGTGAAGACCAGTCAAATATAAACGGAAATGTGGAGATACAACATGGCAGTACTGGCAATCTGCGAAACTCATTGGACCCAAGCTGGACAACAAAGGCTAGATACGGGAGAGATGCTGCTATACTCCGGTCATGAAGAGGAAAATGCTCCACACACTCAGGGAGTTGCTCTGATGCTGTCCAAACAAGTACGAAATGCACTTACTTGGTGGGAATCTCACGAATCCGGAATCATCAAAGCATCATTCAAAACAAAGGAGGGAATCACGATGAACGTTATCCAATGTTATGCACCCACCAATGATAGTAACGACGACATTAAAGATCAGTTCTATGAGAGGCTGCAATCAATCATAGAGAAGTGCCTAAGAAAGGAACTCACCATTTTGATGGGAGATCTAAATGCCAAAGTTGAAATAGACAACACCGGATATGAAGATATTATGGGACGACATGGACTGGGAGAGAGAAACGAAAATGGAGAAAGATTTGCAAATCTATGTCCATTCAACAAATTGGTCATAGGCGGCAAAATATTTCCACACAAACGTATACACAAAGCTAAATGGGTCTCATCGGACCACACCACGGAGAACCAGATAGATCATATTTGTATTACTAAAAAAATCAGAAAGTCAAAGGAAGATTTGAGAACCAGGAGAGGAGCTGACATAGCTCCAGATCACCACCAGCTGGCGGTTGCCAAGATGAAACTGTAACTAAAGAAGCATTGGACAATTGGGGAAACAGCATTACATAGGTCCAACACGGCTTTCCTTCAGCATACTGACAAACTCAACCAATTCAAGATAAATCTCAACAACAGGTTCCAAGCCTTACATGATCTACTGAAAGAACAAAAAAACTACTATGGAGGACAACTGGAAGAGGATCAAAGAAGCATTGACTTCAACGTGTTAGGAGGTTCTGGGCCTCAAGAAGCATCATCATAAGGAATGGATCTCTATGGGAACCGTGGACAAGATACATGAAAGGAAGAAGAAGAAGACAGCAATTAACAACAGCTGAATAAGAGCAGAGCAAGTCAAGTCAAAAGATGAATACACTGAGGCAAACAAGCAAGTAAAGAAGAGCATTAGAGCGGACAAGCAGAAATATGTGGAAGGGTTAGCAACGACAGCGGAAAAAGCTGCAAGAGAAGGAAATATGAGATAGCTATATGATAGAACGAAGAAACTAGCGAGGAGATATAGTAAACCAGAGGGACCGGTCAAGGACGAAGAAGGCAATCCAATCACTGACATTCAAGGATGGACAAGCAGGTGTGTGGAATATTTGCGGAACTCTTAAATAAACCGAATCCACCGGATATCGAAGCAGCACTTACAGACCTTCTGTTACATGTCACTCCACCAACGGTCGAAGAAGTCAGGCAAACTAAGAGTTGGAAAGCAGCAGGACCTGACCATATATCAGCCGAAGCACTGAAGTCAGACATCGAAGTAATCGAGAGTACGCTACACGTTCTATTCAGGAAGATATGATGGGAAGAGCATGCGCCACAGATAGACTGGAAAAAAGGACACCTGATCAAGATGCCAAAGAAAGATCTGAGAAAATGTGAGAACTACAGAGGCTTCACACAAATGTCAGTACCAGGAAAGGTGTTCAACAAAGTATTGTTGAACTGGATGAAAGACTCAGTGGCTGTCTACTATCTCTCTTCCTTTTTCTTCTGGTGGTCGGCTGGATTATGAAGACCTCGACATCTGAGGGAAAACACGGCATACAATGGACAGTTCAGAACCAATTAGACGATTTGGACTTCACAGATGACCTAGCTCTCCTATTCCATTCACGCGAACAAATGCAGATGAAGTCAGATAGTGTAGCAGCAGCCTATACATCGGTAGGCTTCAACACACACAAAGGAAAAAGCGATATCATGAATTATAAGACAATGAACACCAACCCAATCACATTTGATGGGAAAGCTCTGTAAGAGATAGAAAGCTTTACTTACCTGGGCATTAGTAATATCGATGAACATGGAGGATCCAATGCAGACGTAAAGGCGAGGATTGGCAAATTGAGGGCAGCGCTTTTAAAATTGAAGAACCTATGTAACTCTAAACAACTGTCTGAAAACCAACATCTAGTCACAATCTTCAATACGAACCTCAACACAGTTCTACTACATGGAGGTCAACCTTGGAGAACTAACACAACCATTATAAAAAATGTACAAATATTTATAAACAGTTGTCTACGTAAGATATTGGATGCCCTTTGGCCGGATACCATCAACAACAACCTACTGTGGGAGAGAACAAACCAGATTCTAGCTGAAGAGAGACTTAGTAAAAGACGTTGTAGGTGGATAAGACACACATTGAAGAAATCATCAAACTGCATCACGAGGCAAGCTGTAACTTGGAATGGTGAAAGGAAATGGAAAATAGAAAGACCAAGGAACACACTGTGCCGAAAATTGGAAGCATATATGAAAAGGATGTATAACAACTAGAAACAACTAAAAAGGATTTTCTAGGACACAGTTGGCTGAAGAATGCTGTTGTGTGAACTATGCTCCTCCACGAGGTGTAGCAGGCGTAAGTAAGTAAGTATGGATATTGAAACCAGATTTGTTGGTTCATTAAAATTAATAATTTTCTCTGATGCACTTGAATAATTATACTTGGTGACCCATTATATTTCCTCTATAAGAATTGTACATATATGCCTTTTTCTTAGGATATCATTATAAGGCTCGGGTTTCGAAACATCAAAATATCACTCTATGACGCAAGTGAGAGTAGTTTGCCAAAATGTTTAGACTACCTATTTTACGACTTTGCAAGTGTTCTAATAAAGATTCTTATTTCAGAGCAGTTTCAATCGAATGAAAGTGAATGGTATCTGTACTTTTCTAAAAACTCATATAACCTGTCGCAGTTTTATGTTGGGAACCTCAAACGTAAACATTGAAGTAGGTGGCAAGTTGCCCAATTTGTTCATCCTTTGAAGAGATTAAATGAAACTACATTTAATGTGAGACATAAAATATACAATGGATAAAAATGGATATTGTAGCAGCCGTAGAAAACGTCTACAACTGAAGATGAGTGGCTGAAATTGAACGTTAAATATCATTCACGAAATGTTGTTCTAAACAATTTGTTGCATTACTGCATAATTACTGTTGAGAATTCTATAACAAAATTCACAGTACTAAATGAAATAATCATCATTGTCTAGAATAGATGGATTATGGCTAATAGTATTATCTAAGACGTGAGTTTCACTCCCTTTTTTGTTCATCAATTGATGAACTTGCATTTTCTTGCTGATGTTCACATTGAGACAGGAACCGTCTACCCTTCAACTTATCGAGTCCAGATAAAAACGAAATTGTTTGACGGGTAAGATGCTTATATCATCAATAGTAAGCATTTGAATTATACCGCGGTGGTTTTTGTATCGTTATTATTATGGTGAATATGTAAGCTGCCTAAACAAACATTGCCTGAGACAAATCAGTATATTTCTGACAAGAACTTTAAGAGAGTAGCGAAAAGTTGTTTCTAAAATGAATATTTAGCGTATCTCATTTTTTGTTGCTATTTATTAAGCTATATTCTATGGGTAAAAGCTCATAAAAGTCAGTTCCTATCAGATAAATTCAATTTTCCGGATAGAATGAGAAAAGAGAGGAGAGTTGTGATTGATTTTTCTTCGTAATCTTACTGCTTCATTGATCAGTTAGTATAGTGATTTTCTGCTAATTGACGTGACCTTAAGAGGAAAAAAAAGTGTGAACAGTTGTTAGAAAACATTTTGTTTAGTAGGATTCACTAAAATTTCTAGTATAATCTGAGAATCTTATGAATGTAGTTCTTATCATAAATTATCAAACCATTTGAACTCAGCATAAAATTAGATAACGGTTCCTACACGGTTCGGTACACTCTATTTATTCGAAATGTTTCTTCGTTTGTTTGTCGGCCATGGAATCAGTTGAAAGGAAATTAAAACACGATCTATATCAAAAACAGTTATAAGTTTTACAGTCTATGTTGTATAATCGTAGCAGCGGTGAGACATCCAAAGAATCATAAACAGTGCAGAAACACTTGTGATCAATCAATTCTTATGTAATTAATACTGTATCTTGCAAAACAAGCGACCTATGAAAGTCGAATAATAAGTCAGATTTGATCTGACTGATTAGTGGTTGGGTTGTCCTTAGCATTCAATAATTATATTTATTATCAGAATGCGTTTTGTGGAGATTTTTAGAAATTTTCACAGATTGAACTCATGAGTCAGTTGAAGCTAGACCACCATTGAAAACCTGGAAGCACTGGACGGCCGTTTCGTCCTAGTATGGGACCCCTCAGCAGTGAGCATCCACGACCCCGCACTGCCCGGGGCTCGAACCCAGGACCTACTGGCTTCGCGCGCGAGCACTTAACCATTAGACCACTGAGCCGGCATCCAACGGTGTTAATGTCTAACTTCAACCAATCCACGAAGTTGCGCTACCGTACACCATTGTCTTCAGTGAGTTCCTATCTCACAACAGACCTGGTTGAACTCCACTGGTAACGACTTCTCACTAGAACTCCAGATGTGTCTCCTGAAGTCAGTCACTAGTGAGCAGGTGATTATTATTATCAGAATGTGGAGTTCAACCAGGTCTGTTGTGAGATAGGAACTCACTGAAGACAATGGTGTACGGTAGCGCAACTTCGTGGATTGGTTGAAGTTAGACATTAACACCGTTGGATGCCGGCTCAGTGGTCTAATGGTTAAGTGCTCGCGCGCGAAGCCAGTAGGTCCTGGGTTCGAGCCCCGGCAGTGCGGGGTCGTGGATGCTCACTGCTGAGGAGTCCCATACTAGGACGAAACGGCCGTCCAGTGCTTCCAGGTTTTCAATGGTGGTCTAGCTTCAACTGACTCATGAGTTCAATCTGTGAAAATTATATTTATTCTAAATAGTATTTTAGTGTATATTGATACGGACCTTGATTAAAAGTGTGAATATGAGAATGACAAACTACCAGTAATGTGATTACTAATTAAATCAACGACTGACATTTCGTACTTTATAGGACTCGCCAGCTAGATGTAACCACTGATGTTCACTCAAAGCAAATAATTATCGAAGTACTCGATATGGAGAGCCAATAAGAAGTAGCAGAAAGTCAGGCGATGGCAATCAAAAGTGACTCAAAGGTCAAATGCACTTCATTGGGGTCAATGGGTCAATTTCTTAGGGATAGAGTGGTATATATATATATATATATATATATATATATACCACTCTCTCTCTCTCTCTATATATATATATATATATATATATATATATATATCAGATTTCGGACACCGCACCTCATAACAGTAATCATAAAAAGGTTATTCATATGAGTTACTGAGTCACTATACCTATTAACATGTCCAACGGGTATCCCACTTATGATTATTATTTGTAAAGGATTAATCAAATTTATTCTTGAACAATGGAGGATTACAAGTGTTTTACGAACACTTGTGTGATTAGATTTGGACAACTAGAAAGAAATGATTAATTATAAAGTAACCAGTTGTAATTCATTAGTTTCTGAGTTCAACGTTTAAAACGATGCGTTGCTGGCCTTAAATATAGTGGAAAATCTTACTTATCTAAGTTCTTTAGTTGATCAATTAAATTGATGCTATCATAAACTAATGTCAAAGTTTGTTTAAACCAAGATAGAAACAATGAACATGTCAATAAAATGTCAACTAATAACTTTCTATAATACTATCTTTTGTAGTACAAAAAATAAAACAAATTATAGGTTTGATTCACTTGGTATTGTTTTGCTTGAATCTTCCCATTGAGGTTTAAGACTGCAATTAATCAGTCTGTTGTTGGCATATGTGCATACTGTGAGTATTGCCTCGATATTGCCTTAATTCACAAGCTTTATATACAAAGATAGATAGTAGCTAGCGGTAGAATCCAGAACGCGCGTTTCCTCCTATTTGGGACCTGTCAGCTGGATATACCTGCATCTTAGAGTTGATGTACACTCTGGGACTCGAACCCAGTACCATTCGCTTCAAACTCCATCGTGTTATTCACTTAACTACACAGTCCTGATAACCACATGCTCGTACAATGGGGTGAATTTAAATTCACTTGGTATTGTTTCCACTGCTAGCCACTATCCATCATTGCTTTTAGGTTTGATTGTTTTCTTTATAAAAATAACTCAACCTGTAGCTCTTCTCGAGTTACTGCCGGTCCGAAGCTCGGGTAAAGGAGAAGGGTTAGGTATAGGGTCGGTAACCACATCCCGTAGAAAAAAATCTTGCTAAAAAAACGCTAATCAGATTAAACAAATCAAACCATCAATTTTTTGTATTTAAAAAAAATCAACTATTAAGAAAGAAATCATCACAATGACATCAATTCATTGACGTCAATTACATTGCATCGACTGTATTTAGTTGACTTCGTTTTTTCCTTGATAAATACATTCATATCATGTGTTATTTTTTTCTAGTGTTGAACGTCTAAACACATAGATTCTGATTTGTATTGTCCTATGGAGGGAGGTATGATAAAATATGTATTCTTATTAACAAATGCTTAATAGAGTGGATTTCTGAAGATTAACCATGGCAACTGCATTGATACAGTACCAAAATTAAATTCTGTTGTTCATTTATGACATAAAATGTTTCAAAGTATCAACTATATGACAGCTATTGTCTGTTTGTTTAAGTGAGGATTTGGATAAGTTTGCTAATAGAACTCTTATTACTGTCATCAAAGTTGCTTTCTATAATTCCAAACTAGTTCTTCATGTCATTTCGAACAGTAGAGATAAGGACAATGTTTTTACATTAAAATAGATATGAAATTATACTACTATACTACTATAAATATTAGTTTCTGTTTACATTATGGATAAATGAATGGAAAAGAGATATTCGATGATTTCAGATAGACATCATGGTTTATTGTTAATTGATGAAGAAAGTAATCAATGTGAAAAAACTGTTTGTTATTTTGAAAAGGAAAAGAGAAATAGATTTTACTTCAACACTGAATAATTTCCAGTCTTTCAGATGATTTCTCAAATGAAGTATATGGTCAAGGCGGTAGGATACATTTTAGCTACATATTACTAAAATTTCAAGTGGTTGGAGAAATTCAACAGGAAATCATGGATATAGGCACCATGAGCTTTGACATTCATGAATAATCGATACCTACAATGTTAAGAAAACTGATGCTCCCTGATTGGTTCAAATAATCGTTGATCAGTCTCACATCCTGAGATGTTACGTTGAACTATATGAGTGGCAATCGACATACTGAAGGACTGATATATTTACAATTGATTGGTTTGGTTTAAATCTGTCAGTTAGCACCAGTTCCCCTAAGAATACAGGTACACTTTGCTTACGAATGATAAATAGCATAAAACTGTTAGGATAGTCGGATAAATATACCAATAATTATCGTGTTAAGTCTACGGTGGCCTTGGACCTTAAATGTACATTTCCCGTTGGTCGATGTTTGTTTCACTTGCTAGATATTGTGTAAATGTTGTTTTCTATTTTATGGTACGATGTGGTTTGTTTGTTTGGTATATAAATAGAGTATGTCTGAAATACAATGATTCATAACTCAGAGGCTGTGACTTGTGTTCTTGACTCAACTGGCTAGGACAGACAGCGAAGCAGGGCCAATCAGGTCACTAATTCGTCCACGAACGTGTTTGCGTGTCCACTGTCACAGAAGCAATCGATAAATACGCTACTTATCAAAAACCTGCAGTCCCACACGTTACAACAAAACCAAAGCCAAAGATCTGTCGCCTGCCTCCAACTACCAAACATTTCAGTATACTGAACTTGATGTTGAGACACTTACACAAATAGCCACATTTTAACTCGGCTGATAGATGTTGGTTAGATCTAAACAACTACGAAAATATGACAAAAAGCACTAATCAATAATCAATTAATTCAATATGAAACCAGTATGCACGTATATGATGAAATGCGTTGAATTTGAATGCTTAGAATACAGTGTAGAAAGAGAGTTTGATAATTAGAAGACTGACAATGTTCACAAAGAATGAATCTAAAAATAATCCAACAAAATTATAGTGTGCGAAGATTTGGTAGGGATAACCGAATCACACACTATTTCAACAAAATATGAAAATCATACATGTTATACATTAGTAGCACATCTTCTTTGAAATGTTTCTTAAAAACTTCATCATTCCTTCATTTCTGTTGTTACCTTGATTACTTTCAGTCTTCTTCTCTTTTCGCTTCATTTTCCTCTTTTATCAGTAAGAATTCTACTTCGCAAGTCTGGTTCAAACTACTTATATCTGTCCGTATAAGTAACACACATCGCAAAATTCCACTAAAGAAAGTCTTAAATAACTGAATTCTTGCAGTACATTTAAACAATAACTGGATCATGTGATTTATCAATGTAACATTGGTATACGTTTTAAGGCTGTAAAATTATATTTTATGATTATACTGTATATCCGACAGAAATATTTCTACTTCCTCCGTAAATTATTAAATCACTACAGCTTATTAACAATACAGATTGGAGCGTCACATTCCTGGATTCTTGTTCATGGTATAAAAATATTAGATAAACAAAATTTTCCCAAATTTTAAATCAGTTGGGAAGGAATTTAGTTAGAATTATAATGGAAACATCTATCTGTGCATTTCATTTGATTGTATATTACTGAATGTTTTAAAAGTCACGAACATGTTTGTTGATGGGTCAAAGAAATATAGCTCGTCAAAGTCTTTCATGGCTTAGGAAAGGTCAGAGAATTTATAGAATAATCACTATTGAATAGAAACCACTAAGAAATATCTGGAAAAAAGATCCGTTGTCACATTTTTGATTGGATTATTATCCATAACTTGATTATATTTAGTATAGAAGGTCATGGTCACATGCAACTTTACAAGTATACTTGATTTTCTGTATACTGACTAACTTCAGAGTAAAATTCTTACTCAAATTTTACGCCTTTTCTCTGTTGTTCGAAATGACATGAAGAACTAGTTTGGAATTATAGAAAGCAACTTTGATGACAGTAATAAGAGTTCTATTAGCAAACTTATCCAAATCCTCACTTAAACAAACAGACAATAGCTGTCATATAGTTGATACTTTGAAACATTTTATGTCATAAATGAACAACAGAATTTAATTTTGGTACTGTATCAATGCAGTTGCCATGGTTAATCTTCAGAAGTCCACATGTAATAAAGTATCACTACTAGAGAAATTCTGATTTTTGTTCATTCCTTTTGATCCCCACCCTCACAAATAGTTTAGTTTTATCTTACCTGTACTCAGTTATTTCTAATTCATCCATATCAGAACTACTCATGCATCGAGTTTATGATTAACAGTCAGTGAACTGTATCACTTATATAAATTTAGGTTTTTTTCAATCAATATGACAGATATGTCACCAATTTCCGGTATTCATAACTTCTAATGTTATAATCAATTACAGTTACCAGTTCTTATTATTGAAGGTTATTTTTCATTTCAATGGATCAATGGGTTTTAATGATTCTATTAGAGATGTAAAAAAACTGGTGAATTCATATTATCTTGACACTTGTCTAAATATTATAAAAAATATGTTATTACCTAAATAGAATTGACAAAGATGGTTTGTTGTAAATATTGGGATTAAGTTAATAATACATATCAGTCAAATGTTAGTTCATTTCATGCATGTGTATCAGATAATCCTTCATACAAATTTATTAAACAAAGCTTTCAATAACAGATACTAGAGCTTTTGAAGAATGCTGTAGTTAACATAATCCAATTATTTACTAGTTGATTGGAGGCATTAGATAAGAGAACTTAGAACAGTGTTTTGTCCCAGCTGGTCACGTGTTATGTATGCCCAAACACCGATTACCACGACTCGTAATACTGATTAGTGTTGGAGACGGTTGAAAGTTAAAGACAGTCGAACTAAAACGTATCATCAGTTCATAATGTCACTAACTTCTAGTTTGAGCCATGTTAGTAGATGCAGGATACTTGGTTAGGGTCTGCGTGACTGTCATAACCAATGGTTAGAGACTCTGGGTGACATGTCTCAGAATTGATCGAAATGGCGTTGTATATACACTCTTTGTCTTCCCTTAAACCATAAGATTATAATTACTATATTTTTTATTTTACGAACTAATTTCTTCCTGTACTATATCCTTATACACAATCTTTCTTTTATACATTACTACTATTGAAGTGACTACTTCGGTGAATTGGATGTTCATCTTGTTGTGCTGATGAGGTGTGGAAACTTGGACCGATGTATATATGCGCCTGGTCCTAAATTTTAGCTGACTCACTGACTGAAAATAAAGGGGACTTCTGCTTACTGTTGAATATGAGTATATTAACGAGTGAAACAATAGACAAAACTGATCAATCGTTTAAGATACCAGATTTACCAAAATGATACTTCCACAAGTTCACTTAAAAAATAATCTTCTAGTCTAAAGGAAACCTTAAACCTTGGTATAGTGCTAGTTAGCATTCGCCAACAAGGAGCGTCTATAATCTTGAGGCAAACATTGTTCTCTATTAGGTACCAGGTGTGTCCCTCTGCTAAGTACTAACTAACAGAAACCTATGTCCATGATTTCCTGTCTATTGCCTTGAAATATCCAACATTAAAAATAAAATACACTCAATATAGAGTAAATTAGACTAGTGGCCATGTTGTAACTTGATTCATAAAATCCAATCATCACTAAAGTGCAAACTATACTCAAATATCTGTCAAAATAAACTTGAATAGTTATGTGTTACCGAAACACTGATATTGCGCGACTTTCGTAATGACAAAACTCCGCCTGTAGCTCTTCTAGAGTTATTACCGTTCGCAAGCCCGGGTAAAGGAGGAGGGTTGGGCATGGGGTTAGCGACCCCATCCCGTAGAAAACTAACTCGCTAAAAAAACGCTAACCAGAAAAACATAAGTAAGTTTGTAATGATAAAAGATATTACTAAAATATGCTGTTGTACATTAAACCCTAGAAAAACTGGATTTTAATTCAGTCCGAAATGTGATGCATTATTCCGTTGCTGACATTATGATTGGAATTCAGTCTTGGTTGAAATATGTGCATCCTGTGCGGATGACCTCTTTGTAGCCATTGTTGTAGCAGTTAATATTGGATGACAGATTGTCACCAGTAGTGGAATACGGGACTCATAGTTCGTCCTGTTTGGGACTCATCAGCTGGACGTATATTGGTCCGAGATTAAATTCGCTTCAAGACTACAATCCAGTATTAGTCTCGTCAAAGGCCATCACGTAATCCACATAGCAGCCCTTACTCTTTGAACAGTTGCTTGGATATCTGGATAACGCAATGATGTTCAAGTCGAACAGTGATGTGTTCGAGTCACGGAATGCACAACATCTCTGAGATCCAACAGACGAGTCCGAAATCGGTTCTACTGCTAATCACTATTCATCTATTCTATAATGTAAATTTTGTAAACGTTTTATATTAACTGTTTTAGTTCTAGTTATTTTCACTGTCATGTTATCTGGACTATCATATGACTGATGATATCTTAAGATAAATGTTTACAGCAAAACTGTTTTTTCACAAACTTGTGACAAGAATTTTGTTTTTTTAAATTAAGATTGGATTGTAAACTTTACAAACTTTCAGTGTGATCAACCTCATAATACTAACCAATGTCAGATTGTACAAATGAATGGTTATCGTAAAGTAATAATCAAAAAATAAATTAGCTAAGAGAAGCGTTTGAACAACCAAGCATTGAATTTCATCACATGGAAAGTCACTACATTTAACTTAAATCTGTCAATTATAATTAACATAGAATATGGGACATATGTTTACCCGCTCAAGTTATCACACCAACAGTGATCCATTCCTTGTGGTGGCGCTTCTTGTGACCCAGAACCTCATGACATGTTGAAGTGATTGCCACTTTGATCCCCTTCCAGTTGCTCTCCACAGTGGTTCCTTCTCCACTGAGTAGATCATGAAAGGCCTGGAACTTGTTGCTGAGGTCTATCTTGAATTTGTTGAGTTTGTCAGTATCCCGAAGAAAAGCCGTATTGAACTTTTGTGATATTGTCCGCCTCGTTCTCCAGTACTTCTTGAGTTTCGATTTCATCTTGGCGACCAGCAAGTGATGATCTGATGCTATATCAGCTCCTCTCTTGGTTCTCACATTCTCTATAGTCCTCCTGAACGTTTTGCTGATGCAAATATGGTCGATTTGGTTTTGCGTAGTGTGATCCGGTGAAATCCATGTGGTTTTGTGTATGCGTTCATGTGAGAATATGATACCGGCTTTGACCAGTTTATTGAAGGCACATAGATTTGCAAATCTCTCACTATTTTCGTTTCTTTCTCCCAGTCCGCGTCGTCCCATGATGTATTCATATCCAGTGTTGTCCACTCCAACTTTGGCATTGAAATCTCCCATCAGAATAGTCAGGTCCTTTGTAGTGCACTTCTCGACAAATGACTGCAACCTATCGTAGAATTGATCTTTAACGTCTTCATTGTAGTCGTTGGTAGGCGCATAGCATTGGATGATGTTCATTGAAATGCATTCTTTCTTTGTTTTGAAGGAGGCCTTGATGATCCTTGGTCCATGAGATTCCCATCTTATAAGTGCATTTTGTGCTTGTTTGGATAGTATCAATGCAACTCCTTGTGTATGTGGAGCATTTCCTTCTTCATGGCCAGAGTATAACAGAAGTTCCCCTGAAGCTAGTCTTAAATATTCTTGTTTTTAACGTAAGAAATGGTATGCTTGTATGGTAATCATCTGTTTGAACAGAATATACGTAGTTGTACTTAACTCTGAGAAATCCCCTATCTTCTAAGAACTACATCAAATTGGTTTTCAGTTTAACAGCAAGTGTAAACTGATTAGAAACGAACGAAACTAAGGCAAAATTCAAAGATATGTAAATCGAATTAGTTGCAAATAAGTTAATCATGAGATGATGTCAGTAAGAAATCAATAAGTGAAACATTTTAATTAGTCGATAATATAAATTGTACACTGACATTAAGATTTTGCCTAATTTTATCCAAGGCTACCTTGGCTCAATGTATTGAAAGTTGGTTGATCACATTAGTGATTGATATATAACTCAACATATTTAGTTATATTGGTTAGTTTATTACCGATTTATTATTGATACATAATAAATATTTATTAATACTGTTTACTTTCTTTCATCGAGTCATGTAGACACTACGATTAGTTATGTGTAAGAAGTAACAGCTAGTTTTCTTACAGTTATAACAAGTAGCCATATCAGTGTCATGTCAGGTTTTATGACAGAATCTACGTAATAACAGTATACTGTGCTCACTGATTGCAAGCTTCATTGACAAAACAAAAGTAGAGAAAACTATTTCGATAATCTATCGAAATTTTCAGCTTTTGATAAAACTAACTATTGTACACTTTGCTACGGATAATGTTCAGAAGTAGAACAACTAATATATGAGCTACATTTATTTGTTGACAATACCTACCAAGTTTCGTAAAGTAAATTAGGAGGATAAACTTAATCACAGTGTTTATCTTCAAAATTCTGAAACGTATAATTAACATACAACTGCATGCCGTTTTCTCGTTCACTTTACGAAAAACACAAATAGTGATATCAAACAGTTTAAATCATTAATCATTTATTCACTCACATTAATACGTCATATCAGTCAGACACAAATCATTTACAAATCTAATTGAAAGACAACTACAAACAGATCCTATCAATTTATTACACAAAATGATGACAATCATTGATTTAATATCAGAATGCGCTGTTTTGTAGATATTATAGTAATATCAATGGTTGAGATCATGTGTCAAGTGAGGCTACACCACCATGGAAAACCTGAAAGTACTGGACTGCCGTCTCATCCTATTGTGGCACTCCTCAGTGGTGCAGAGGTTAATCGTTCGCGCACTGAACTGATAGATCCTGGGTTCAAATCTCGTGAGGCGGGAGTGTGCATACGCACTGCTGTGGAGTCCCACAATAGGATGAAACGGCCGTACAGTGCTTACACGTTTTCCATGGTGGTCGAGATTCAATTGACATATGATATCAACTATTAAAATCATTGATTTATGTAACAGTCAACAATGTGAATATAACACATAATCACTATGTACACATGTCCTTAACATGAACTATATTTTCTATCCACTAATTTAAAGGTGAAGTATTCAAACTTGTTAGTTATAATGATAGAATCAACATGAATATTCCAGTAACCTGGAGATTATCGATTATTTTCTCTACATTCAACCAACTCTTCATCATGATAGATTTGATCATATTTCTCTGGATGAATAGTTCACTTAATTAGTGTGGGTTAATTTCTAATATGTTTCTATTCACAGAATGTATTTAGAAGAGTTGAACTGATAAGCTATCACATCTGGTCAAATACCAGTTGTGTGATTCGTCAAGTGAACTTGTGACAATGAATGAATGATCGAAATTTCGTCTCTATCACATTACTCAGTCATTATCAGTTGAAGTAACTAACTAACTAACTATAAACACCGAATATCACAGTTGATCAGTTGAATACTAACCACTCATTCAATCTCAGTTCGAATGACTGATTGATTGCAATTTCACTAAGTCCATAATTCAGTGTAATTGCACATTGTCACGCTGTTGGCAGATCACATTGCGACAGAGTTCTCAACTGATATCTCGTACTAAGTCAAATCAACCTCCGAATCAAATACACTATCCAGTGTTCACACACTGCATTTTCACAAACTACAAACATTCATCATCTTCATACTGAGCTTGAAATTACTATCATCTGTCGTCAAGTAGTACACTCACATTCAATGTTACTCTCAAACCGAATACTGCCAACTGTCAATACTCAACTCGAGATGGTGAATTCACAGAATTCGATGGTCAGTTTATTGACTGGATTCATATCGATTGTATTTGCGAATGATGTGAATTGAGTAGATGATGTGTTGGTAATTCATTGCACAATACGAGTCACATTACCTTCCATTTATCATTGTGTACAGATTTCTGAAACTTGTGAACGGATGATGCTGTTAAATAAGTGATACATGATCAGTATATTAAGGAACGCAGACTCATTGGTTTCGATAATCACGCGGATCCCAATCAAGTAGCCTCCATTTACCAACATGGCTCAGACCACAAGTTAGTGACATTATGGACTGATGTTATGTTTTGTTTGACTGCCCCTCACTTCCAACTACCCCCTACGCTTGTCATCATTGCGCGTCGTAGCGATCAATGTTCAGGTCTTCGTAACACATGGTCTAACCATCTCAGTCGATGAACATTCACAACCTCATCAACTGATTTACCATCATTCCGGAATATCCAGTGTCTAACCTCACTGTTATATATCCGGTGATCCCAGCAGATGCTGGAAATATTTTAAGACATCTATGGTCAAATACTAGTAGCTTACGAGTATCTTTTACTCTTATTGGCCACTTTTCCCAGCTGTCAAGTAGAACAGAACGAACGTCTGCACAGTATACTCGTTCCTTAATTCATAGACGGATATCTCGCCTTCTTCATAGGTGACGTTAGTTGCTGTCCAATGGATGTTGAGCGTAATGAATGAGTGAATGAATGAATGAAACTCATCAGCTTATTAGTAATTGCTCATAAAACTCTATTTACATTGATCTATTCTACTTGGATTCAAACAACGTTGAAAGGAATAAAACAACAGTAAACAAAAAGAAATAGTCAGCTGGTTTTTGATGAAAACAAAACATACTTTTCATACATGGATAGATTAAAATTAACCATCATTAAAAATCAATATTTTTTTTGTTCTTTCTGTTTTTCAGGATTATTGACTTGTTAACTTCTTTTTTAAAAAAATCAAATTGTGATAAATATCAAGATTTATAAAGTTAGTTAAATTGTTTGTTATGGATGTACACGGCTGAGGAGTCCTATAACGGGACGAAATGGTCGTCCTGTACTTCCAGGTTTTAAACGGCTGTCTATTAACTTACTTACTTACTTACACCTGTTACTCTCAGTGGAGTATAGGCCGCTGACTAAATGGTTGTCTAACATTGATTTATTTATGATATCAATTTAAACTCAACAATCTTCACAATACTATACTGGTAAAATAGGTGCTAAAAAACTGTTCATGTTTAATTATTTTTATATAGAGGTCTACCTTTTCAGTCATTTATGTTAAATTTAATATTTTATATACTGCTGTTGTTTACTAGTTTAGTCCTTCTATCTTTAAAGTCTTTAATGTTACCAATAGTTGAACTACGTAGATATAACGACATACTATCATGTTGTCATCTGTGAAAGCCTTGAACATTGATCTTCTAATGGTCATATTATTTTCAATACATTATCAAACCGTAATGTAATCATTATTTGTTAGGTTTGAAGCAATCATGAGTTCACTTAATCTGCGAACGAGAACAAAGACTCAGTGATCAAAGACCACTAAGCCAGTTATTTGATGCGTCCCAGCCCCGCTAACTAGAGGGAGAAGTCCAAGTTTGGGATGGGAAGTATATTCTGCAAAACAGCCAGAAACGGGCGATAACAACAAACACAATTCAAAACGTTTATATACAGTGCAAAACCGTTACAAAATAGCATATTAAAAGGCGCAACGGACCAATAGCATTTAAGATATTTTCCAGTGGGAAATACGACATGAAGGTGACAAGAGCGCCTTTGGCGCGAAAACAAAGAAATTCAAATTTTCTAAATAAAATTACAAAATTAGGTCCTTTCCCAAGTGAGTTCTCGGGATCTAACGTCTCCAACATTATTCTAACTAAGTAAGTCAATACAGTGATACACAAAAGTGTAATTTTACAAAATTCATGATCGAATTTCATCGAAGCTTATCTAAGATGTTAATTAATAGTTTTCATGTAGCCAGTAACTACTGTATTTAATGTCTATTTACTGGGTATTTGAACTAATATCAGAAATTTTGCCATAAAAGGTAAAGCATATAGACTAATGTTCTTCAAAATACTTCCAATTTTTCTTATCACACTAGTCTCTTTTGTAGAACTTATTAGAAGTTATCCTTTTATCTAACCATTCGTTTTACATTTTGACATCTATATGTCGTCTTACTACAGCATTCAATTTCCCGAATTCAGCTTAGCATCAGTTATTTAAAATGTAAGTCTTTCAAAAACACATTAGATCATAACAGGAAATCTATGGTATTTTCGATTTTTCATTATCCCTGGATGATTTATAATCCTTCTTCGATACATTTCAAACTAAAATAGCCCATATTCTTTAACGAAGTTTCTGACGGCTACCCGCATGTTGTCTTCGAAGATCATGGTAGGTCATTTCATGTATATTCTGACCAAAACATGTGAAAATAACATTTGTAACCTTTATCTTATTCTATTAAAAGTGAAGAAAACTATAGATATCAATATGCAAGAAGTAAATTGAGACGATATGACGGCCTAACTTACATAAACTTATTCCTAGCCTGGACAATTCCTTGTTGGTCAGCAATTGGTCCCCCATTTTGGGACATTTAAACGATGGAAAAATCTTATCACTTAAAGGTTTGATTTCAACATTAGGAGTATAAAGTAAGTAGGTAGGATCTCAGACAAAGAAACTGATACTATACTTCTACACATTACTTAAATCATATTATTGATTGATGAGTTCGCAATAATCGTCTATGACTTTGATGGAGTTCAGTAAATTATTCGATGACTTGTGATAAGTATTCTAAAGTAGAAATGCTTTTGCTTTTGCACCAAAGGTGCTCATTTTCACTTTCATGTCATATTTCCCACTTAGGAGAATCTTAAATGCTATTGGTCCGTTGTGTCTTTTAGTATGCTATTTTGTAACTCTCCCTAAGGACGGTTTTGTGCTGTATATATACGTTTTGATTTGTGTCTCTTGTTATCTCTCGTGCTTCTGGCATTTTGCGGAATATACTTCGCTATTTCATGCTTGGACTTCTTCCTCTAGTTAGCGGGGCTGGAACGCATCGAATAGCTGGCTTATTAGTCTTTGGTCACTGAGTATTTGTTCCGTTCGCTTCAAACCTAGCATATCCAAAGTAGATTTTGTACCAATTGAGTAATAAAGATGAAACAATAAAATGAAATTTATTGTTTCATGCATAAATGTCCATTATATAATCGGTTAGCTGACTGTTAATAATCTGATTTAAATTTTCCTTTTCTATACTTAAGTATCTTGTATTATCCCTCTTTAGACGTTTTTTCGTTGGAACCTCATAGTGTTTTCTTTTTTTCGTCTTTGTCTTTCGAGTAGACAATTATCTCTCAGCTTGTTTGAATCTCATCATTTCTTTTTAATCTCTACGACACAATTTGATTATCTTTCGATACTTGAAATTTTCAAATGTTTCAACATGTAATCTTACTAGAAAGGAGTGAATATAATGTTGCTCAATCATTTTAGCTTCATTCGTTAGTTTTGCAAATTCTCTAATATATGCCCTATCCAATTCCAACGTCGTTTCTAAATTTCCTCTTCAGATGGAAGTTGGTTTATCGTCTCCCACAGAAGGCTGTTATTGATCGTATACGATCAATGGATGTTAAGTATCTTGAGTAAAAACTATTCATGAATACTTGTACCCTCTCGACGATGGTTGTAATAGTTCTCCACGTTTCAGCTCCGTACAGTAAAACTCACTGTGTTGACGTTAGTATTGAAGATTATGACTTCGATATTAAATGACAGACAGTTGTTTTGAGTTCCATATTTTCTTCAATTGTAGGAATACGACCATTGCTTTCCCAATCCTCCGACTCACAAATGCATCAGATCCTCCTCGTTCATCAATCATGCTTCCCAAGTATGTGAAAGATTCCATGCCTGTAACTCTTCTAGAGTTACTGCCAGTCACATACTAGGGTGAAGAATGAGGGTTGAGCATGAGGTCGGCAACCACATCCCATGGAAAAATCTTGCCAAAAACTCCAACCAGATTGGACAAATTAAACAATTCAAACTCTACCGTGGGAGTTGAAGGAAGACTTATGACGCCTTAGGATGGAATCTGAAATTCTTCTTCGTAATTCACGAGATCGATTCTCCTCCTAACAACCAGAGCAACAATTTTTGTAGGTAGATGGAACTTCTGTAGAATGTGTGAGACCTGGATGACCAATCAAATAGGTGTTGAAATGAGGAGATACAAGTTGGTAGTACTTGAAATCAGCGAAACCGATTGGATCTAATCTGGAAAGCAAAGGCTAGATAAGTGAGAGATGCTGCTGTACTCTGGTCACGAAGAGAAAAATGCTCCACACTTCACTACATGTTACACATACATAATAATTTTAAATTTTTTATTTTTATATCTATCATTAAATATACTATTGAACTGAATATTGTTTCCATTGACTTGATATAAAAAAACGTAAATGGTTGAAGTTAGACATTAATACCACTGAATGCCTGCTCAATGGTTTAGAGGTTAAGCATTCACGCGAGAAACTGATATGTACTAGGTTCGAATCCCGTAAGATGGGATCATAGATGCGCACTGTTGAGAAGTCCCATACTAGGATTTAGCTTCAATTGACTCATGAATTCAACCAATAAATTACATAATTATTTGTTTATTCGTTTTTTTAGTGATGATGTACTTTACCCATTAAAAAATACTTTAATAGTCAGATAACTATAGAGATCAGTGATAATTTATAGGAAGATTGAATTGATTCTTAAAAGTAGGTCAACATATGGACGGTAAGTATGATGATAATGATTTGTTTGAAAACCTTGTATTTAATGTAAGGATTATAATGATAATACATCACAATTTATTAATTCTTCAGAGTACAATCAATGAAACAGAATACTTATCATCATTATTGAAATGAAAACATCAAAATTGAAGCTAGAAAAAGAAAACAACATTGTTTATCACAAACATCTGCAATTTTATTTCTGTATCCATATTAATTTTCTTGTCAAGTGTAATGATGATATATTTGATAATAATTATGTAATAGTGAATTATTATTTACCAATATATAATGGTCATTTATATTACTTTACTGTAGGATTTAAATAAAATTTATGAGTATAGGATAACATTCTTATAGTTGATGAATATATGGAACATAAAACAAATATCTGTCAACTAATACCAAAGTCCCTCCGAGGCTACTGCCGGTCCCAAGCCCGAATAAAGGAGGAGGGTTGAGCATGGGGTTAGCGACCACATCCCGTAGAAAACTAACTCGCTAAAAAGCTGTAACCACAAAATACTTCGGATCCGTTGGCCGGACACTATTAGCAACAACCAACTGTGCGGAAGAACAAACCAGATCCCAGCGGAGGAAGAAATCAGGAAGAAGTGCTGGAAGTGGATGGGATACACATTGAGGAATGCACCCAACTGCGTCACAAGACAAGTCCTCACATGGAATCCTCAAGGCCAAAGGAGGTGAAGAGGAAGACCAAACGACACATTACGCCGACAAATGGAGATAGACATGAGAAAAATGAACAAGAATTGGATGGAACTAGAAAAGAAGGCCCATGACTGAGTGGGTTGGTGAATGCTGATCGGTGGTCTATGCTCCATTATGAGTAACAGGCGTAAGTAGTAAGTAATACCAAAGTCAAAATATTAAATATGAACGTCAAGACAGTCAGTTCCACTATATGGAGGTGAAACGTGGAGATCTACTACAACCATTATCAAAAGATACAAGTATTTACACAAGATACTCAATGTTCGTTAGCAGGATACCGTCAGTAACATTCTGTTATGGGAGAGAACAAATTAACTTTCATCTGAAGAGGAAATTGGAAAAAGATGTTGAAAGTGGACAGGTCACATATTGAGGAAATCATCAAACTGCATCACGAGGTAAGCTGTAACTTGGAATCTTGAAGGGAAATAAAAAGAAGAAGGCAAAAGAACAATACGTGGAGAATTATAAAAAATATGACAAGGATGAATAGCAATTGGAAACCGCTGGAAAAGAGGATGCAGGATAAAGGTGGACGGAGTGTGCTGGTGGTTGGTCTATGCTCCTCCATGAGGGATAACAGGCCTAAGCAAGTAAGCAAGTAAGTATGGGGATTCGGGTAAATTGTGGTATTTTCACAGTTAAACTCACATGTCGATTTAGGCTAAACCACCAATGAAAATCTGGAAACGGCTGTTTCATCCTAATATAAGATTTCTCAGCAGTGCGAATCCACGATACCTCACGCAGAGACTGAAACATTCTATTACTAACTAAGTTGACCAGTTTGAATAAAATATTTACGTAAACAATTATTTAGTACATTTAAACAATAATTGGTAATGATAAAATCGCCGAGACTATAATTTATGGACGACCTTTGAACGAGTCTTAACTGACTATGAGAAATATTGGCCAATCAGCAAACAGTCAGTATAGAGTAAATATATATTATACAATACCAAAGAATTAAAGTGGACAAACTTCTTTTACATGGTTCAAAAACTTGCCAAGGTTAGAAAGAGAATCAGAGGTTCTAAAGTCGGAATGCATAAAGTAGAGGAAATCATTTATATGGCTACAGAATAGTCGACCTCTCGAGCCATGATAAGATCGTAGAAACACTTTCAGCCTCGACCACATAGCTTCAATATTGTTTGTGTGTACTCCAGTTGTTGAGTATACAAAATGCCACTTGTGGATAATGACATGATGCACAAAACCAAGCCTATGTAGGAGTCTGTGCACTCTCCAATCATCCGTATATATTGTAGTACCTGGCTGCAGCCAGTGTTACTGATGCTTTTATTATCCAGTTCGCAATATTTGTCATAATTTGTCTTAGTTAGGAATTATATATCGAGTTTTCATCACGAACTGCCAAAACTGTATTTAGCCAAATTGATGAAAGACTTTCGCGCCAAAATCCATGATCTGTTAACTTATACCTGATTGATTCGTCCACGAATGATAGTCTCACCGTTTTATTTGTTATAGCCGCTCAATATTCATATTTTGTACAAAATCCCCTGTGAACCCATCGTACGTAAGCATTAAATACTGAAGTTGGTGCTGTGACTTTGAAATCTCTTAAACGATTCTGATTGGTTCATCTATAAATTAGAATCTCACCATAATATCTACCATAAAACTAAAGAATTCTGAAATATAGATCACTTCTAACTAATTATTTCCAAATAATGAATTTTAATTATATTATTAGAGTATAATATCTAAGTAGCCATAGCTTAGATGTTATCATCTGAATATATATTCTACAATTGATCCTATCAGATCTAACATAAATTGTAGCCTTTTCATATTATTCATATCAACCTTTGTCGGCTTACAATATATTGAAATGGTAAAAGAGAAATGATTAATTTTTCTTATCATTTCAATAAAATAGATTTATTTATATTGCTAAGATCATGAAAGAGCTGTCAGGTATCGCAACCAAAAACAAAAAAGCTAAACTACATTCAGTAATCTTTTATATGTTTGAATTTTGTACAGTTAGATTAACATCTGAAAAAGGGTAAATATTGGACAGATTTGCAAATAATGTAGATCAATCTCATCTATCACCATGCCAAAATACACACATTGACACAAATATAAGAAAGTTTCAAAATGAAATGAATTAACTCCATCTTAAAATGCTTGTCGTTCTCGCTTTAAAATATGTCGATATAAATGTCACTTCCCATGATATCCTTAGAATTCTATTGAACTTTCTTCATACTTCCAGAATTCGTCTTTTATACATCACCATATACATAGATACACACATCATCAATGAATCCAATCTCTATGTGCAGAAAATGTTAGTGTAGCCTATTAATTTACTGTGACCTCATTTTTATTTGGTATAATGTTTCGCAGAATTTGTTTCTATTTTCATATAGTATTGTTTATTTGAATCTTCCCATTGATGTTTAGGACTGCAGTTAATCAGTTTGTTATTGGCATATGTGCATACTGTGAGGATTGCCTCGATATTGCTTTCATTCACAAGTATTAAAAGCAAAGATGGATAGTGACTAGCAGTGGAATCCAGGTAGTGCGTTTCGTCCTATATGGGACTCGTCAGTTGGATGTACCTGCATCTCAGAGTTGATTTTCACTTTGGCACTTGAATCCAGTACAATCCGCCTCAAACGACATGGCGTTATCCACTTAGCTACTGAGTCCTGATAGCAACTTGCTTGTGCAATGGAGTGAAGTTTGAATTCATTTGGTGTTGTTTACTTGAATCTTCCCATTGATGTTTAAGACTGCAATTGATCAGTCTCTTATTGATAAATGTGCATACTGTGCGTATTGCCTGAATTCCACTGCTAGCCACTATCCATCTTTTGTTGTTTCTATTTTATTCAGTTTCAATTCGCAATTACACTTTACCTATTCTATCTGTCTTAATAATCTGATTACCTAGTTTTTTTCTTGTAGACCCACCTTATTAACCTCACAAGTTACATCAAACATTTCTGTTCAGTTGCCAAATCTCAAAATTCCTTAGTTTTTGTTTATAATTAACGAGTAATTAAAATGAACCGATTATCTAATCTGATCTTCTGATTTGATTTTCATATCTGTTGAGTTTCTAAAAAGATCAATATTTTTTAAAAGGAAACATTGGAATATATTGATCTATTGATAAACCATTATTTCAGTAGTTGAAATCATGAGTCAATAAAAGCTAGACCACTATGGGAAATCTGGAAGCACTGGATGGCCGTTTCATCCTAGTATGTTACTCCTCAACAAAACGCATCCACCATCCCGTCCCCCCAGATTCGAACCCAGGATCTATCAGTCTCGCGCGCGATCGCTTAACCATTAGACCACTGAGCTGACTGGCATCCAACGGTGTTAATGTCTAATTTCAATCAATCCACGAAATCGCACCATCGTCACCATTGTCTTTAGTAAGCTGATATCTCACAACAGACCTGATTGAACTCTGCTGGTCACGGTTTTCCACTAGAACTCCAGGAGGGTCTCTTGAATTCAGTCACCAGTGAGCAGGTGATTATTATAAGAAGAGGTTTTGTGGAGATTTTAGTAATTTCAATAGTTGAAATCATGAGTCCCATACTAGGACGAAACGGCCGTGCAGTGCTTCTAGGTTTTCCATGATGGTCTAGCTTCAATTGACTCATGATTTCAACTATTGAAATTACTAAAATCTCCACAGAACCCTTTCTGATGATAAAATCATTATTTATTTGGTATTGATTTTATTTTTCATTGTAAAAAGGTACTCTGACCATTCGTTACTATGGCTCTATATATAATATTGACTTTCTATTTTGTTGTCTTTAATTACTCACCTCTAATTATCAGATGATTAACTATCATGTTTAATATGAACATCTGACTAATACTAAAGTCATTACATAACAAATAATCATAACTAACGGAAGAAATAATGATTTTGAACTATTCATACTGAGATGAACTATATGTTGCTATGCTTTTAAACTGTATTAACTTGGAAAAGTATGCATTGCAATTGTATTCAAGTCGCTTGAAAACATTCAGGATATCAAAACTTTATCAGATATTCTCTTAACTTACTCTTTAACAAAGTTATTTTTTATTCCTTTACTGTTTATAAACAATTTTATAACATGAAAAATGTTTCTTAAATATTAGTGATCAATGTTATTTACTTATTTACTTACGCCTGTTACTCCCAGTGGAGCATAAGCCGCCGACTGGCATTCTCCTACCCATTCCATCCTGGACCTTCTTTTATAATTCTATCCAATTGTTGTTCATTCTTCTCATGTCTGTCTTCGTTTCTCGGTGCAATGTGTTCTTTGCTTTTTCTCCCCTTCTTTGGCCTTGGGATTCCTTGTGAGGGCTTGCCTTGTGACGCATTTGAGTGGTTTCCTCAATATGTGTCCTATCCACTTTCAGTAGTTTTTGCTGATTTCTTCCTCCTCTGGAATCTTGTTTGTTCTCTTCAACAGTAGGTTGTTGTTGATGGTAGTTAAGTAATTAAGAACGAAAATATTTAGAGGATACAATGAATTCATTGCATTTCGTTGAATTATTATTAGTCATATTCAAAATAATGTGTTTATTTGATTAAAGACATAAATATAGGATGTTGTAATGAACAAATTATCATCAAGGATTAGTGGAACTGTATTAGAAGTGAGAATCGCAATGAAGACACAAGTATTTAAAGGTATGGTTTTTGATAGACAATTATTAGGAATGCTCTAGAACATTGGATTGATAAAGTATATAAAAAGGTTAAACAAAAGATGAACTTGAAATCATCTAATAATAATCATAATTTCTGAAAATGAACAACAGTGAATTGTTCTTGTTTTTTATATATATGACTGAATCTACTAGGAAGTATCAGTTCTCTTAAGAATACAAGTACACCTTGATGAGGAATCTCAAGTGATACGAAACCGATATTCAGGATTTTCTACTGATATATTGATAATCACTATCGTTGATTCTAGGATAAAATGTTAATAAAAAATTCTTTTATTCAGAGAAGGGTTTTTGTGGATATAATAGTAATTTAATAGTTGAATTCATGAGTCACTTGAAGTTAGACCACTATGGAAAACCTAGTGTATTATTATTATTATTATTATTATTATTATTATTATTATTATTATTATTATTATTATTATTAATATTATTATTATTATTATTATTATTATTATTATTATTATTATTATTATTATTATTATTATTATTATTATTATTATTATTATTATTATTATTATTATTATTATTATTATTATTATTATTATTATTATTATTATTATTATTATTATTATTATTATTATTATTATTATTATTATTATTATTATTATTATTATTATTATTATTATTATTATTATTATTATTATTATTATTATTATTATTATTATTATTATTATTATTATTATTATTATTATTATTATTATTATTATTATTATTATTATTATTATTATTATTATTATTATTATTATTATTATTATTATTATTATTATTATTATTATTATTATTATTATTATTATTATTATTATTATTATTATTATTATTATTATTATTATTATTATTATTATTATTATTATTATTATTATTATTATTATTATTATTATTATTATTATTATTATTATTATTATTATTATTATTATTATTATTATTATTATTATTATTATTATTATTATTATTATTATTATTATTATTATTATTATTATTATTATTATTATTATTATTATTATTATTATTATTATTATTATTATTATTATTATTATTATTATTATTATTATTATTATTATTATTATTATTATTATTATTATTATTATTATTATTATTATTATTATTATTATTATTATTATTATTATTATTATTATTATTATTATTATTATTATTATTATTATTATTATTATTATTATTATTATTATTATTATTATTATTATTATTATTATTATTATTATTATTATTATTATTATTATTATTATTATTATTATTATTATTATTATTATTATTATTATTATTATTATTATTATTATTATTATTATTATTATTATTATTATTATTATTATTATTATTATTATTATTATTATTATTATTATTATTATTATTATTATTATTATTATTATTATTATTATTATTATTATTATTATTATTATTATTATTATTATTATTATTATTATTATTATTATTATTATTATTATTATTATTATTATTATTATTATTATTATTATTATTATTATTATTATTATTATTATTATTATTATTATTATTATTATTATTATTATTATTATTATTATTATTATTATTATTATTATTATTATTATTATTATTATTATTATTATTATTATTATTATTATTATTATTATTATTATTATTATTATTATTATTATTATTATTATTATTATTATTATTATTATTATTATTATTATTATTATTATTATTATTATTATTATTATTATTATTATTATTATTATTATTATTATTATTATTATTATTATTATTATTATTATTATTATTATTATTATTATTATTATTATTATTATTATTATTATTATTATTATTATTATTATTATTATTATTATTATTATTATTATTATTATTATTATTATTATTATTATTATTATTATTATTATTATTATTATTATTATTATTATTATTATTATTATTATTATTATTATTATTATTATTATTATTATTATTATTATTATTATTATTATTATTATTATTATTATTATTATTATTATTATTATTATTATTATTATTATTATTATTATTATTATTATTATTATTATTATTATTATTATTATTATTATTATTATTATTATTATTATTATTATTATTATTATTATTATTATTATTATTATTATTATTATTATTATTATTATTATTATTATTATTATTATTATTATTATTATTATTATTATTATTATTATTATTATTATTATTATTATTATTATTATTATTATTATTATTATTATTATTATTATTATTATTATTATTATTATTATTATTATTATTATTATTATTATTATTATTATTATTATTATTATTATTATTATTATTATTATTATTATTATTATTATTATTATTATTATTATTATTATTATTATTATTATTATTATTATTATTATTATTATTATTATTATTATTATTATTATTATTATTATTATTATTATTATTATTATTATTATTATTATTATTATTATTATTATTATTATTATTATTATTATTATTATTATTATTATTATTATTATTATTATTATTATTATTATTATTATTATTATTATTATTATTATTATTATTATTATTATTATTATTATTATTATTATTATTATTATTATTATTATTATTATTATTATTATTATTATTATTATTATTATTATTATTATTATTATTATTATTATTATTATTATTATTATTATTATTATTATTATTATTATTATTATTATTATTATTATTATTATTATTATTATTATTATTATTATTATTATTATTATTATTATTATTATTATTATTATTATTATTATTATTATTATTATTATTATTATTATTATTATTATTATTATTATTATTATTATTATTATTATTATTATTATTATTATTATTATTATTATTATTATTATTATTATTATTATTATTATTATTATTATTATTATTATTATTATTATTATTATTATTATTATTATTATTATTATTATTATTATTATTATTATTATTATTATTATTATTATTATTATTATTATTATTATTATTATTATTATTATTATTATTATTATTATTATTATTATTATTATTATTATTATTATTATTATTATTATTATTATTATTATTATTATTATTATTATTATTATTATTATTATTATTATTATTATTATTATTATTATTATTATTATTATTATTATTATTATTATTATTATTATTATTATTATTATTATTATTATTATTATTATTATTATTATTATTATTATTATTATTATTATTATTATTATTATTATTATTATTATTATTATTATTATTATTATTATTATTATTATTATTATTATTATTATTATTATTATTATTATTATTATTATTATTATTATTATTATTATTATTATTATTATTATTATTATTATTATTATTATTATTATTATTATTATTATTATTATTATTATTATTATTATTATTATTATTATTATTATTATTATTATTATTATTATTATTATTATTATTATTATTATTATTATTATTATTATTATTATTATTATTATTATTATTATTATTATTATTATTATTATTATTATTATTATTATTATTATTATTATTATTATTATTATTATTATTATTATTATTATTATTATTATTATTATTATTATTATTATTATTATTATTATTATTATTATTATTATTATTATTATTATTATTATTATTATTATTATTATTATTATTATTATTATTATTATTATTATTATTATTATTATTATTATTATTATTATTATTATTATTATTATTATTATTATTATTATTATTATTATTATTATTATTATTATTATTATTATTATTATTATTATTATTATTATTATTATTATTATTATTATTATTATTATTATTATTATTATTATTATTATTATTATTATTATTATTATTATTATTATTATTATTATTATTATTATTATTATTATTATTATTATTATTATTATTATTATTATTATTATTATTATTATTATTATTATTATTATTATTATTATTATTATTATTATTATTATTATTATTATTATTATTATTATTATTATTATTATTATTATTATTATTATTATTATTATTATTATTATTATTATTATTATTATTATTATTATTATTATTATTATTATTATTATTATTATTATTATTATTATTATTATTATTATTATTATTATTATTATTATTATTATTATTATTATTATTATTATTATTATTATTATTATTATTATTATTATTATTATTATTATTATTATTATTATTATTATTATTATTATTATTATTATTATTATTATTATTATTATTATTATTATTATTATTATTATTATTATTATTATTATTATTATTATTATTATTATTATTATTATTATTATTATTATTATTATTATTATTATTATTATTATTATTATTATTATTATTATTATTATTATTATTATTATTATTATTATTATTATTATTATTATTATTATTATTATTATTATTATTATTATTATTATTATTATTATTATTATTATTATTATTATTATTATTATTATTATTATTATTATTATTATTATTATTATTATTATTATTATTATTATTATTATTATTATTATTATTATTATTATTATTATTATTATTATTATTATTATTATTATTATTATTATTATTATTATTATTATTATTATTATTATTATTATTATTATTATTATTATTATTATTATTATTATTATTATTATTATTATTATTATTATTATTATTATTATTATTATTATTATTATTATTATTATTATTATTATTATTATTATTATTATTATTATTATTATTATTATTATTATTATTATTATTATTATTATTATTATTATTATTATTATTATTATTATTATTATTATTATTATTATTATTATTATTATTATTATTATTATTATTATTATTATTATTATTATTATTATTATTATTATTATTATTATTATTATTATTATTATTATTATTATTATTATTATTATTATTATTATTATTATTATTATTATTATTATTATTATTATTATTATTATTATTATTATTATTATTATTATTATTATTATTATTATTATTATTATTATTATTATTATTATTATTATTATTATTATTATTATTATTATTATTATTATTATTATTATTATTATTATTATTATTATTATTATTATTATTATTATTATTATTATTAACATCATCATCATCATCATCATCATCATCATCATCATCATCATCATCATCATCATCATCATCATCATCATCATCATCATCATCATCATCATCATCATCATCATCATCATCATCATCATCATCATCATCATCATCATCATCATCATCATCATCATCATCATCATCATCATCATCATCATCATCATCATCATCATCTCGGTTTAATGTGGCTCGATAAATTTTAATTCAGAATGAAATATTTCCATGACCATAATACAGAGTTCCATATCCTGATCAGATCTACATTATATTTTATCTTTATCGATCTTTTGCATGGTAAGATATTATCATTTGGAAAAAGAAATACATGATAACTTTTTTATTGTACATTGTAAATTATTAAGAAATTTCCTGGGAATCGCTCCTGAGAGACCAAATGCTACTTTGAATTAGCTGATATATATGTTCGACGTCTGATATGATGGAAAGAAAAGTCAATTTTCGATTGATTTACTCAGTATACGTTTTGTTCAAGATTACTTCCGTTTTGATTCAATGTAATGATTACTCAATGTAGTATTTGTTTTGTTTTCTCGTATAATATTTTATTCTGTATAATATACGATATTCTTGTATTCCATTGACATGAACTATGCTCAGTATGTGATTTGTTATACCTCTAAGTATTTTCCATATATGTGATTTCATCCTAATGATGGGTGTATAATCAATATATAAATGAGTGTATTTTCTACTAGAATCGTTGTCGTCGTGTTTTGGGGTTAATAAATCATCACTTATACCAGTCTTTGTGTTCTTACTTTCGCGTTGTGGGAATTGCAGAGGTCGCTCGTTCCGAGTATAAGTGATAAGCGTTTCCGATACAACAATCAGCGACGACCATATACAAAATGTAGCATTAAAAGAGCCATGACAATAAGCATTCAAACAACAATTCATAACAACGTCAAACATAATGTTTAGTATAGCCGATTGCTATAATCAACAAATCAACCATTAGTCTTAAATGAAAATCCATTATTTGGTAAAAATAGTCAAGTTAACCTCTTTATTACATCACAACCATGACAAACTTCCAGTCAGACTTTAATCAATCAGGAAAAAACCAGTTTTATAACTGTATGGTTTATGGGAAACGATGCAATAATGCTACAAAGTGTAAACAGCTTTTACATAATGAGTCTGTTAACGTTTTTCACAGGTTACTCTATCAGTAAATTGAAAATATAAAGTATAAATTCGACAATATTAGTATTAGATGGTGGTTGGAGGTAGTCGACAGGAAACCCTGGACCCGTGTTTCGTGCTACTTGGCACTCGTCAGCAAGGTGTACCTGTAATCCTGAGGGAACTGGTGCTCCCTGGCGGATTCGATCCCGTGTCATCCAGCTTCACAGTCAGAGATGTTACCACAGGGAACGCTGGACCCGGGTTTCCTGTCGACTACCTCCAGCCACCATCTAATCTCAATATATAGTGCCCGCAGTGTCGAGTCACTTAGACTGGTGGCCACATTGAAACGTGATCGATAGCATTCGATCCGCACTAATAAGGACTTGACACACATGACATTGATCACCACCTAGTGATCAAACAATTGTGACCATATTAGTATCCTCTGTCTTCTTGAACCTTTATAACATTTTAAAAGGTTTTTAAGATTCCATATATATTCATGGTGAAGGGTAAAGTGTTCGGATTGGAATAAAGGTTCAAGGTTATAGTTTGCAACCATGAATTAATATCAACTATAACATAGAAATGTTCTATAGCCATATGAATGATTATCACGCAAAACCCCTATCATTTTATCACTTACATAATATAAGCTTAGGAATTCATAAAATGTCATGCAGAAATAATAATGAATTGCATTAAAACAATTTATAGTTGATTTCTATTGATAGATTACTACTACTACTACTACTACTACTACTACTACTACTACTACTACTACTACTACTACTACTACTACTACTACTACTACTACTACTACTACTACTACTACTACTACTAATGTGGTAGATACTACGTATGTCGACATACGTAAGTGGTGTGTAGCACCAGTCGGAAGAGGAATGCATGGTAGCAAAAGGCTATGAAGGTCGACTTGAATAAATCGGAGATGGAAATAGAAAGGAATTGTGACTTGGAACAATCATACAGAATGTGATGAGCAGATGATGGAATTTTTCAAATGAAGTATTCAATGTATGGTTCTCAAATGCTACCAAGAGATCTCATAAACTGGTCCCGTTGGTCGCCGTCTACTATACGAGTACTTATACTAATACAAATGCATTTACTATTATGACTCATACTACTACGAGTAATGCTAATACAACTATTACTAAGACAATAATGCAAAAAATTATTGCACATGGGTCAATGTTCTTTAATATACTGATTACGCATCACTTATTTAACCGTATCACCTATTCCCAAGTTTCAGAAATCTGTACACAATGATAAACGAAACATAATGTGACTCGTATTGTTCAGTGAATTACCAACACATCATCTATTCAATTCACATCATTCACAAATACAATCGATATGAATTCAGTCATTGAACTGACCATCGAATTCTGTGAATTCACCACCTCAAGTTGAGTATTGACAGTTGGCAGTATTCGGTTTGAGAGTAACATTGAATGTGAGTGTACTACTTGACGACAGACGGTAGTAATTTCAAGCTCAGTATGAAGATGATGAATGTTTGTAGTTTGTGAAAATGCAGTGTGTGAACACTGGATAGTGTATTTGATTCGGAGGTTGATTTGACTTAGTACGAGATATCAGTTGAGAACTCTGTCGCAATGTGATCTGCCAACAGCGTGACAATGTGCAATTACACTGAATTATGGACTTAGTGAAATTGCAATCAATCAGTCATTCGAACTGAGATTGAATGAGTGGTTAGTATTCAACTGATCAACTGTGATATTCGGTGTTTATAGTTAGTTAGTTAGTTACTTCAACTGATAATGACTGAGTAATGTGATAGAGACGAAATTTCGATCATTCATTCATTGTCACAAGTTCACTTGACGAATCACACAACTGGTATTTGACCAGATGTGATAGCTTATCAGTTCAACTCTTCTAAATACATTCTGTGAATAGAAACATATTAGAAATTAACCCACACTAATTAAGTGAACTATTCATCCAGAGAAATATGATCAAATCTATCATGATGAAGAGTTGGTTGAATGCAGAGAAAATAATCGATAATCTCCAGGTTACTGGAATATTCATGTTGATTCTATCATTATAACTAACAAGTTTGAATACTTCACCTTTAAATTAGTGGATAGAAAATATAGTTCATGTTAAGGACATGTGTACATAGTGATTATGTGTTATATTCACATTGTTGACTGTTACATAAATCAATGATTTTAATAGTTGATATCATATGTCAATTGAATCTAGACCACCATGGAAAACGTGTAAGCACTGGAAGGCTGTTTCATCCTATTGTGAGGCTCCACATCAGTGTGTATCAACACTCCCGACTCGCGAGATTTGAACCCAGGATCTATCGGTCCAGTGCGCGAACGATTAACCTCTACACCACTGAGGAGTCTCATAATAGGATGAAACGGCTGTGCAGTGTTTCCAGGTTTTCCATGGTGGTGTAGCCTCAATTGACACATGATCTCAACTATTGAAATTACTATAATATCCACAAAAACGCCTTCTGATATTAAATCAATGATTGTCATCATTTTGTGTAGTAAAGCGATAGGATCTGCTCGTAGTTGCGTTTCAATAAGATTTGTAAATGATTTGTGTCTGACTGACAGAACGTAATAATGTGAGTGAATAAATGATTAATGATTTAAACTGTTTGATATCACTACTTGTGTTTGTTGTAATGTGATTTAGTGAACGGCATCCACTAATGCAGTTGTATGTTATTTATACATTTTCGAATATGGTCTTTATACAGAATAATAAAATAAAATTGTTTATTATTATTACAGATTCCTGGATTTCTTGTCATTCACTTTCACTTATCTAAGTAGAATCTCTGTGGTTTCTATAAAACCATTATATACCATAAAAATGACAAGTTGGTTTTTCCTCTTTTCTTTGTGAAACTTCTAACTGGAATGAAAAGTCTTTAGGAGTATCTTTTCTAAAAGAATCTAAAACATGAATAGTTCTGCTGTACAGAATCAGTTTTTTAGTTTTGTCAAACCAGTTTCATTATAACATTGTCCGGAAGTCACTATTAATGTATTATTTGAAATGCTATCGATTGGATGATTTGTCTCAATTTTTCCAATTTTAACCTTTGAAAATCCGTTAGGTGACTGGATTTTTTTCAATTCAGATCGATTTCGCTCGAAAAATTGACTCATGATTTCAATCTGTGAAATTTCTACAATCTCCACAAACCCCTTCTGATAATAATCATCTACTCACTGGTGACTGACTTCAACAGATACTCCTGGAGTTCTAGTGAGAAACCGTTACCAGTGGAGTTCAACCAGGTCTGTTTTGAGATATCAGCTCACTGAAGACAATGGTATACGGTCGCGAAACTTCGTGGATTGTTTGAAGTTAGACATTAACGCCATTGAACGCCGACTCAGTGGTCTAGTTGGTTAAGTGCCTGGCGCGAGACTGATACATCCTGGGTTCGAGTCTCGCGGGGTGCGGGATCGTGGATACGCATAGCTGAGGAGTCACATGGTTGTTCTATTCAAAAGCAATAGGTAATTACTACTTTTAGGAAAGACATAATGGAAAAGTTCCGTGGGGATTCATTTAATTTATAAATAATATTCATTACGGATTCGATATCAGGAGCACTTATTGGACAAGCGTTTCGTCTAAATCAGATAACACAATAAAACACACCTATAATCCTTCCGATTGTGGAATAATTGATGTCTAAGTCTCGTTTCGAGTCTTTAACTATTTAACCATGTGATTGGTATTTAGTAGTACACATTCTCAACCTCAATAGAGTCCCCGTTCCAGCCAAACAAGTTGATAAAGCCTAGTAGGCCCTTCTGGAGAGAAAACAGGCCATATCGAAGCACGGCACAACTACCGGGGCTAGAATAGCTGTTTTTGCAGTCCGTTGGAGTTTGCTCTTTGACAAGCAACTCCATATGTTACATGCGCCACTTTTGTAAATTTTTTGTCGTTTTCCAATCCAAATGTAATTGTGCTGTTTTTCTCTGTGGGTTTCGTAATCAGAGTGTGGTTGTCGGTCATGAGTCATTCGTCCCACTACCCAGAACACATTCAGCAGTCTAGTCAGATTTTTTTAACTTGTTTTTTTTGAGTGTAAGACTACTTATACTAGTAAGATGTTTACATTTTATTTTGGTAAACTTTTAAAGGACACTTTTATTTCATCCATCTAAGATAAATGTTCTTAGGAACATTCTGTCAAAAGTGAAATGGATATTTTGAAATCTTCTAGTTAAAATATATTTGAATAACAACAAATTAATCAAAGATGGATAGTGGCTAGCAGTAGAATCCAGGAAGCGCGTTTCTTCCCATTTGGAACTCGTCAGATGGATGCACCTGCATCTGAGTTGATGTTCACTCTGGAACTCGAACCCACTATCATTCGCTTCAAAGGCCATCGCGTTATCTACTCAACTACTGAATTCTGATAGCCACTTGCTTGTGCAATGGGGTGAATTTAAATTCACTTGGTATTGTTTCCACTGCTAGCCACTATCCATCTTTGCTTATAAAAAGCTTGTGAATTAAGGCAATATCGAGGCATACGCACAGTATTCACATATGCCAATAACAGACTGATCAATTGCAGTTTTAAACATCAATCGGAATATTCAAGCAGAATAATACCAAGTGAACAACAAATAAATTTTCATTTTGAATGGTTTCTTTCGGTAAATGAAATGTAAAGTGTTTTTCTAGAATGTATGTTGTCAATTATATTATTGTTTAAAATTTGTTTTTATTACAGGTTAATGTCAATCAAAAACTAGAACAAAACAGTTGTTCTATATTGTTAGATGAGTTAACGTTCGTAACAGAATATTCTGAAGCTACGTTTCGTGCTGGTTAGCGTTTTTTATTGAGTTAGTTTTCTACGGGATGGGGTCTCTAACCCTATGCCCAACCCTCCTACTTTATCCGGCCTTGGAACCGGTAGTAACTCCAGAGGGGCTCCAGGTGTGTTTGAGAAGATAATCAATATTATACGGAATTCCTGTGATGGATTAGACTGCAAAATCATGTATGGGGGACAGCTGACAGACTCCTTCGAAATAAAAACCGGTGTCAGACAAGGTTGCTTACTCTCACCCTTTCTCTTTCTCCTGGTGACCGACTGGATCATGAAGACATGAACATCTGAGGGGAAGCATGGGATACAGTGGACAGCTAGGATGAGGCTGGACGATCTAGACTTCGCAGATGATCTGATTCTTCTATCGCACACGCAACAACAAATGCAGGAGAAGATGACCAGTGTAGCAGCAGCCTCATCAGCAGTAGGTTTCAATATACACAAAGGGAAAAGCAAGATTCTCCGATACAACACAGCATGCACCAATCGGATCACACTTAACGGAGAAGATTTGGAAGATGTAAAAACTTTTACATATCTGGGAAGAATCATTGATGAGCACGGTGAATATGATGCAGGTGTGAAGGTGCGGATCGTCAAAGCAAGACCAGCATATCTACAATTGAAGAACATATGGAACTCAAAACAACTATTTGTCAACCAACACCAAATTCAGAATTTTCAATAAAAATGTCAAAACAGTTCTACTGTATGTGACGGAAACTTGGAGAACTACGAAATCCATCATCCAGAAGATACAAGTGTTTATTAACAGTTACCTACGCAAAATACTTCAGATCTGTTGGCCAGACACTATTAGATACTGACAACCTACTGTGGGAGAGAACAATCCAGATCCCATCGGAGGAAGAAATGGCAAAAAAGTGCTGGAATTGTATGGGACACACATTGAGGAAATCACCGAACTTCATGACAAGGCACGCCCTCACTTGGAATCCTTAAAGCCGAAGGAGAAGAGGAAGACCAAAGAACAATTGGATAGAACTAGGAGGAAAAGGTCGAGGACAGGTTGGGTTGGAGAATGCTGGTCGGCGGCCTTGCTCCATTGGTGTGGGGTGACGGGGGTAACAGGTGTAATTAAGTAAGCGAGTAACGTTTCGTGCTAGTCGGCACTCATCAGTAAGCCATACTTATTGCCTTAGAGGGACCAATGTCTTTTTATGGGATATGGATCGTCGTCATTTAACTTCGCCATCTGATACAGTACTATTAGGATTCTTTCTGACTTGTTCCAATTGCTAAACATTAAGACCTTAAGTATATGACGTCGAGTCAGTTGGACTGATAACCACATTGAAACTTGTTGATACAATTCGATAAATACTGAGGACTAAACAATCATTACATGATTGCTACTCGGTGATCAATGAATTGTACGTTATTTTATGCTAACGGTTTTTCAAAATATGCCTCAATTGATGCTTGTCAGCAATAAAAGTCACATGGAAATTAAATAAATCTTCACTTTGCCCCTCTATTATTGACGTTTTATTGACTAGTAAGTGGGGAAAGGTAAGCATCCAGTCATGCTAATTGTATGAGACATTAAAGAATGTTGTGAACTGCCGATTTCTTTTGAGAATTGCCCAAGATTTCTACCATCACTAAACTATACTTAACTTCTTGCACTTTAAGTAAATAATGTATAATCTACCTCACAATTGTAGGTGATATATGATGTGTGTGGATACCATGGAGTCTAGTATAATGATGTATTATGAAGTTTAGTAATAGAGAATTTATCATATGACGTACCGTTGGGATTATCTAATAGGAAACGGTGAAACCAGTCGAATTCCTTCGTCAATCGCTTTATGTCTGACCAGCCTGATAGTTAGGTTGTTCCATACTTCTGTATCAATAAATTAGCAATGAAATATATGGGCATACAAATGGGTGTCTTCTGATCCATATCTTTCAGGTGAGAAGTGGTTTCCTACAACCGATTATAAAAACAATATATGAAAAAAAGGTTTCATCAAGAGACTTAATAAATAACTTAATGAAGCAAGTAGGTGAACTGTATCAGATAAATATATATATATTTTAAATATATTATTAATTTCAATTGTTAAGATCATGAGTCAGTTGAAGCTAGACCACCATGGAAAACCTGGAAGCACTCGACCGTCCAGCGCTTCCAGGTTTTCCATGGTGGTCTAGCTTCAACTGACTCATGATCTTAACCATTGAAATTACTACAATCTCCACAAAAACCCATCTGATATTATTAATTGTTTGAAGATAAGCTATTTCTAAGGTGCCCGAATTTAAGTACAGGTTGAAGAAACATTCTAAAGATTAATATTGATTTCCGTCAACTTCATGTTCTGTCGTCAAGAATGACAATAAAAGTGTACTCAGAAAGCAGAAATTACATTCTTTCAATTGATTACTTAATGTAATCTAATTTATGCACAACCTTTGAACTAATCTTAAGTGACCTTGAGGAATATTAGTTAATCAGCAAACAGTCAGTATCGAGTAAAAATATGTTATACAAAACCAAGGAAATAAAGTCGATACACTTCTTATACATGATTCAAAAACTTGTCAAGGTTAGAAGGAGGTTCATAGGTTCTAAAATCGTAATGCATGCAGTAGAGAAAATCATCCATATGGCTACAGAATAGTCGGCCTCTGAAGCCATGATAACGTCTCAAAAAACTCTTTCAACCTCGACCACATAGCTTCAATATTGTCTATGTGCACTCCGGTTGTTGAGTGCACAAAATGCTACTTGTGTATAACGACATGTTGCACATAACCAATTCTATGTAGGAGTCTGTACGCTCTCCAATCATCCGTATATATTGTATTACCTGGCTGCAGCCAGGGTTACTGATGCTTTTATTATCCAGTTCGCAATATTTGTCATAATTTGTCTTAGTTAGGAATTATATATAGAGTTTTCATCACGAACTGACATCAGCTATAATGCCAAAACTCTATTTGACCAAATGAATGAAAGGCTTTCGCGTTAAAATCCATGATCTGTTATCATATACCTGATTGATTCGTTCACGTTTTATTTGTTATAGCCGTTCAATATTCTTATTTTGTAAAGAATCCCTTGTGAACCGATCGTATGTTAGCAGTAGTTACTGAAGTTGGCGCTGTGACTTTGAAATCTCTTAAACGTTTCTGCTTGGTTCATCTATAAATTAGAGTCTCGTCGCTATGAATTTTCATTTTCTTTCTTTCTATTATCAACACACTTATTTCTATGGTTATGTACAAACTTTTAATTACATTGAAATGTTCTATTAAATGATTATTCGTTCATTATTGTTTAAGATATAAAGTTAAGATTTAAAGTCTTTTAAATCAATATTGTACAAGAGAGTTCATCATGTTGTGTAACTTACATTTTATGCATGAAAATATATATAGAGAGAGAGAGTACAACGATGAAAGATCCCGTTTCACACTTCAAAAGGCTGATGTATCATAATATATGTTATGTATAACAATATTTATATATATATATATATATATATATATATATATATATAATGCTACACAAAGTGTTTTATATTAGCTAAGGGTCATTTACTATTACTATCATTATTATTATTATCTAAATAGACCTAGTAACTAAAATTCAAATAAAATATCATGTGAATTGAGGTCATACTGTTTGTCGAATGTTCAGTAAAACAAAAAAAACGAACACATTCAAACCGACTGTTTATCATTTAAATGAATGTGGTATAAAATTCGGCTTTTTTTTAATGGAATATTTACATGAACTATTTTGATTAATAATAAACTGTAATATTAATTTCACACGTACAATAAAATAATGAGAGGTTGGACAAATCGTTTTTGCACGCAAAGTTCAGGCTTTAGTTTGTGGATTGCCAATGCCTCTGCGATGCATAAAATATTGATTCGAACTCCCTTCGATCCAGTTCCTTTGACTCTGTAAACTATTTTAAACGAAGAGTCTTTTGGAGCGATATGTCCACAGTTGATTAAGTGCTCCTGTATAAAACGTGTGATTGTTTTTCGCTCCCCTTTCAAGAACCAAGCCGGATAATGTTCCGAGATGCGTTTGGATAATGATCGCTTTGTTCGGCCTATGTAACATGCCCCACATGAGCAAGTAAATTTATAGATACACATTGAAGTAGCCCAAAGCGAAAGTTTCTCCTTAACACACCCCAGAATGGTAGGTCGGCTAGAGAAGATGATTCGAAGCTTAGCTGCGTGGAATGTTTTATTCAATGATTTCGAAATTCGTTTATTTAGGATTTCAGCAGCCGTATCTCCCTTAAATTCCATATTCATAAATAGAGTTTTTTTCTCTACTGTCAATGCTTTGTAATGAGGTCTAGGTACCAAGTTTCTATCGATGAATCTCGGTGGATAACTACTTTTGATGAGGGTCTGTCGAAGATAAAGTAGTTCCCCATCTATTGTGTCATTGGAACAAAGTCGCCTGATCCTTGAGGATAAAGAATGAATCAAATTCCTTTTTCTAATTAATGGAACCCAACTGTGGAAGTTCGTGTATTGTCCATTCCAATAAAATAATGATATTTTAAGTAGTATATTTATCATAAACATAAAGTTATAATTAAAAGAATTGACAAACAATAACATTGATAACTATTCAGTGATAAATCAATTGTAAGGTGGTGAGATTTCAGGTTGAGAAGATGGGCGTTACCGGTTCTAATCACACAAAGAACCAATATCTTCAATGTTACATGTATACCCAAGTAAAGTGCATTAACTAGCAAGAAAATTAGGTTCAGAGTTTCATGTTGATTAACTGTAACCACTTAAAACGTCAGTGAAGTTCAATTAGGTCGGTTGTGAGATAGTAACTCACAGATGACAGTAGTTGATGTGTCATTCAATTTTGTGGATTAGTTGAAATTAGATATTAACACCGTTAGATGCCGGCCGGCTTAGCGGTCTAATAGCTAAGCACTCGCGCACGAGACTGCTAAGTCCCGGGTTCGAACTCCACGAGGCGAGGTCGTAGATGAGCACTGCTGAGAAGTCTTATAATAGGACGAAACGGCCGTCAAGTGCTCACAGGTTTTCCATGGTGGTCGAACTTCAGTGAACACATGATCTCAACTATTGAAATGACTACAATCTCCACAAAACCCCTTCTGATATGAATTTATTGTTCATATATTTAGTAACATATTTATTGTTTGGATTATTGAAAAAAACGCTTTGTAAGAGTGTTAAATAATTACGTAAATGCTGAAGAATTATATTTAAAAACAGTGAAGATTTTAAGTTGGAAGTTGGCTGAGTGATATCACCAATTGGTTGAACTCATACTATTTTTCAATCATTGTGTAAGAGCTCAAAAGTTTCGATAAGATTTGAATGTTCTGAGTTCAATCTTTGGTTGAGTATTTATTGTTCATTGCTGAGTAGTTTCCTACTACTGGACGAAACAGCTGTCCAGTGTTTTCTGGGTTTTTTAGCTGCTGTTTAATCAATGTCAGTCCATCTAAACTATACAAGACATTGTAAGTGTTAAAGTAAAATAAAACAACAACAATACATATCGTTATGCTATGCTTTACCAGTAGTCTGTGGAAGAAAAATGAAGATGAGTTTGAATATTCTATTAGAATATCCTTAATATTATATCTTATTATCTGGTTTAAAGAATCTAAACAACATTGCGTTTCAAACTCCAAAGACCATCTAACAGCACTACAAAATATTAGGCGAAATGATGATAAATGATATTACAGTCAGATAAAGGTTCAAGTGTTGTTCTAATGAACACAACAGATTATGTGTCTAAGATGAAGTACATTTTGAGTGACTATATGAAATTCAAGTTAGATAAAAGTAACAAGGATTTAACCGATTTGACTGAGAAAAGAATCACGAAATTATTCAGGGATCTCCTGAAAAAGAAGATGATCGATAGTTTCACTTGCGATAACCTACGACCTCGTGGGTCTCGTTTGCCCCACATGTTCGGTTTGCCAAAAATATATAAACAAGGTTTTTCTCTTAGACATATTCTGTCAATGATCAATACACCGCACCACAAAGTTGCACGATGGTTGGCGGACAAGTTAGAACCAGTTCATCATTAATTAGCCATTGAGGGATTCATTTGGATTTGCTGACAGTATGGACCACATAAATATTGCCGGTAAGTTTATGGTTTGTTTGATGTTACATCATTGTTTACAAAAATATTACTTCTTGAAACCATAGACATAATTTGCCAGCACTCTGGCATCCTACCTCTATCAGCATCAGAATTCAAACGACTTTTACTCATGTGTACAAAAGATGTTCACTTCTAGTTCAACAATATCATTCACCGACAAACCGACGATGTAGCAACGGGAAGTCCGTTAGGTCCTGTCCCAACAGATATTTTCGTGGCTAACGTCGAAAGAACCAAGCTCAAAGGAGTGATTGATGAAATGATGTATTATTCGAGGTATGTTAATGATACCTTCATCGTATGCAATAATCAACAACATGCAACAAATCCGCTAAAACTTTCCAACGAAGCCAATCCAAATATCCATTTCACTATGGAAAATGAAGATGAAAACAAGTTCCAATTTCTCAATATCGCAATGAAACGAAGGAAAGGTGGGACAGTTCAACGTTCAGTTTATAAGAAAGATACATGGAATGGGGTTTATCTCAATTTCAATGGCTTTTGTCCAATCAGTTACAAAAAGGCACTTATTAAAACATTGTATCACAGTATACTGCCGATACACTAGAAGAGAAAGTTATGAATGTTAAAAAATGTTTAAAGAATAACGGATACCCAATGAACTTTATTGAGAAATATGGAAAAAGTGAAGATAAAATAACCCAAAGAAACTACAGCAAATAAAAAACCTATTTTTACTCAACTTAGATTCAAAGGTGGTGATTTCACAGGGTCAATCAATATGAGACTAAAAACCGCATTGACAGAAACCTATCCTGCAGCTAAACTGATTGTCCTGTTCAAAACAACATGTTCTCTAACATAACCAAAAGTCAATAGGTATCCCTTTCATGTCACCACCAACTGTGTATATAAAGTTACATATATCTGCCAAAGCAGTTACACTGGTAGAACAGAAAGGAGAGTCTACATCCGATTCAAAGAATATATTCCGAAAAGTTTAAAATTAAATGGATTAAAAGCACCCAGCAGTGCCATCACATTTCCTTGACACAGGACATGAAGTCGATACACTGAAGTCCTTCAAGTTGATTAACAAACAATCAAACTCCAGTCTTTAAAATTTGCCGAAGCGACAGCTATCAAATATCTAAAACCAGATCTATGTATCCAAAAGGAGGCAGTTATAAATTTTTCTTTGCGCTGGTAACATTAACGCCCCCCGCCCTTCTTTTCATTTATTACGTCATTCATTATTTCAACTCTATCTGAAGTTTAAATTACATCATTATCATTGTTTTCTTTAATTCATAACTGACTGATTTCAATTCATATCCTTCTTTATTACCAATAATCTGTTATCAATCGCCTCATTACATAATCATCTAATGTTTGTTAACTTCATGAGTTCTAATTACTATTTTAATGTTCTGTAACTTACCGCCTCAAACTTTATTGATCCGAAATAAAATTCTTATGACCTTAGTAACTCTATCGGAATCTTCACTACATCATGATACACATATATTCATCCTTAATCACCCTCTTATGTATAAGTATGTCAATATCTGTAACGACATTGATTTTCCAATATTATAGGTTGTAAGCAACTGATAGGAACCTAATGAAATAAAATGAATCCATTTATTATTCTGCATCAATCTTTGTTCTTACTCTCTTTAACATTGAGTTTGGCGAAAATTGAATTCCAAAAGTCTTATAAAACTGTTATACTACTTATTTTGTAGAATTTTTCAGAAAAGTAACTTTTAATAACTATCAGAAGGGGTTTCGTGGAGATTTTAGAAATTTCACTGATGAAATCATAAGTCAATTGAAGTTAGACCACCATGGAAAACCTGGAAGTACTGGACGGAGTCCCATACTAGGACGAAACGGCCGTCCAGTGCTTCCAGGTTTTCCATGATGGTCTAATCTCAACTGCCTTATGATTTTAATAAATAGTTTATTTTTCATTTATTGCTTATAAATTTTCAGACAGTTCAATGACAGTAATTTCAGATTCCTATTCAAGAATGAAAGTTTTCAAATTGCTTAGTGATAAATTTGCATCTGATATGCCCTCATTTATCTTGTCTTCCAAAATAGAGAATTTACGAGAACACTCCAAAAAAACGTTTACAAGCCCAAAACAAATTACTTGTTAGCTGACTATTGACTTTCTAATCGAATCATCAACAAGTGGAATTCATTACCTCAACACATGGTTGATGCTCCATCCATCAACTCTTTCAAAAGAAAGTTGGATCAATTGAGAGACCATCATTGCTAGGACTAACAAAGGTCATTAAACACCCTGTCCTTTCCAAACTGAAATTGAAAGAATTCATATATGATCAACATTTATTTTGTTTTTCCATTTCTCTTAACAAACAATCCAAATATAAAGTACTTTTGTGTTGAACTAATGATGATTTGAATGGTGTACATTTTTAATAAATACCCTATGTAATCCTAATTAATGTTCAGTTGTGTGACATGTTTCATGACATTGAATTATTAGTTGGTATGATCGAGTAAAAGTGCAACAAAATGTCCTTCAAAAAAATATAATCCATAGAAGGTTTATTTAGAAATATAAGCATTTAAGGCGAGAATACAATATATGGACGAACCAATCAGATTTAAGATGATGGGTCTTGGATTTTAGCGCACAATTCAATTATTCATTTGGCTAAATATCGTTATGGCATTTTAGATGATATCAGTTCGTGATGAAAATTCTAAATCTAATTCTTACTCTAACCGTCAACTGTAAGTCAGAATTTCAATTCATCGCACTGGTTTTTAACCCTCATTTAGTCCTAGTTAGTAGATGGACACTCTCAAGGTTACTTTAGCATCATCTATAAATTATAGTCTTACAGCATTTAGTAATCTATGATTTCTTAGTTGTTTTTACCTAATTATACGGTGTGTGTTACTGATGTCAACAGATATAAGAAGTATGGATCATCAATCAAAACTGAAATGTCCGGTGGCAGAAGGTTAAGAAGATCGAAAGAAAGAGAACGAGAAAAGGGAATGATTTGTGTGTAAACGAAAGAACTATGAAGTCGGAGACGATTGATTCACAATTTGAAAATGAAGTATTTACTATATGGTTCTCAGATTTTAATAAGCGATTCTGTAATGTTGTATTCAAACACATTCGATTGTCTCCACTCATATTCTCGTTTTAGTTCGTAACTGCTTACATGTAAGTGTATAAACTAGTCATTGTAGGATAGATAAGCGATTGTTAGATATTTGAATAACGGTTTAAATGAAGTGTTTTTATGAGAAGAGGATTTTGTGGAGTTGTTAGTACTTTTATAGCTGAATTCATGAGTCAATTGAAGTTAGACCACGATGGAAAACCTGGTAGCACTGGATGGCCGTTTCGCCCTCACTGAAGATAATGGTGGACGGCAGCAAAATTTCGTAGATTGGTTGAAGTTAAACATTAGCATCGTTAGATTCCGGCTCAGTGGTCTAGAGGTTAAGTGTTCACACGGGAAATTCATAAGTTCTGAGTTCAGATATTGCAGGGTGAGGTCGTGGATGCGTACTATAGTGAAGTGCTGTTACTTGAAAATATGAAGAACCAAAGTAGAGTGATTACCTAAAGGTTAAACAAAGTTAGCGAGTGATATGATGGAAATAAAAGTCAATTTTTCGATTAATTTACTCATTATGAGTCTTGTTTGTGATTACTTCCGTTTTGATTCAATGCAATGATTATTTAATGTAGTACTTGATTTGTTTTCCCAGTATAATATTTTCTTCTGTATAATATACGATATTCTTGTATTAAAAATTGACATGAACTATGCTCAGTATGTGATTTGTTATACCTCTAAGTATTTTCCATATATGTGATTTCATTATAATTAATAATCAAAATGGGTGTACAATCAATATATAAATGATGGATAGTGGCTAGCAGTGGAAACAATACCAAGTGAATTTAAATGTAACCCCATTGCACAAACAAGTGGCTATCAGGACTCAGTAGCTGAGTGGATAGCGAGACGACGTTTGGGGTGAATGGTACTGGGTTCGAGTCCCGGGTACATCCAACTGACGAGTTCCAAATAGGACGAAAGGCGCTTCCTGGATTCCACTGCTAGCCACTATCCATCTTTGCTTACAGAAAGCTTGTGAATTAAGGCAATATCAAGGCATACGCACACTATACAGACTGATTAATTGCAGTCTTAAACCTCGATGGGAAGATACAAGCCAAAAAATACCAAGTGAATATATAAGTGAGCGTATTTTCTATTAGAGTTGTTGTCGTCGTTCTCGTGTTTTGGGGTTAATTAATCATCACTTATACCAGTTTTTGTGTTCTTACTTTCGCGTTGTGGGAATTGCAGAGGTCCCTCGTTCCGAGTATAAGTGATAAGCGTTTCGGACATGACAATCAGTGACGACGAGACACAAAAGGTAGCATTAAAAGAGCCAAAACAATAAGCATTCAAACGACAAATTATAACACAAAGTAATTATCAACTCAAAATTAGTAAATATTTGTATTATTAGTAGATATTCATAATGTATTAACACAAAAATGGCATATAATTATGCTTAGAATATAAATTGAACGCATCTGTAATTTTGGATATTTGTATGTGGTCCCGTAATAAACGTAATCAACGCTTCGTATTCGCCTTCTGATTAATATACCGTTGGGGCGTTATACAGGACGGTTATCAAGACGAATTGTATACGAAGTTTAAGGATTATATCGAATACCGACCACCACAAGTTACTTACTCCTGGTATTCAAAACATCATTCATTCTAAAATATTTTACTAATTGCTGCAGGGTAAACAATGAATTAATGAATATTTTAAGAAATTAAGTTTACTACTTTAGTGTATATATCTTGGCTACTGATAATTCAAAAGACTAGTAACACCTTTTAGATAATCATCAAATCTTTATACTTTGCTTAATTATACTTTCCAGTTTTGTGAGTTGATATTAAACACACTGATATCATGCAATTGGTTCCCTTTATGAATTTAAATAAAGCAAGAACAAATATTGATATCAGTATATATTTTTGTTATATCCTGACGAGAATTATGAATGGTAACTGTTAGGATCCATTCTTCAGTTATACCCAGTCTATTAATTACTACCTCCCATATTCACATAAACATTTGGATAGAGCTTGTACAAATGTCATTTATTATTTTATGGGACGATGTGGTCTGTTTGATTTGTATATAAACACAGTATGTTTGAGATATATAATTCATATCACAGAGGCTGAGATTGGTGTCGTGGAGTCAACAGGCAGGCCTAAGCAGGAAGAAGGACTGATAAAGACTGTAGACTACTCGTATGGGTTTTATGCATCATTTGTCCGATCGATAATTGACTGATCTCTAATTGGCGGTATCATAACGTCATTTATTGATAGGAGCACAAGTCCACAAGATATAATAGTTTTATTTTACTCAGAATTATTGTCTAATATTGGTAATATACTACCATGTAAATCTTTCAAGTGTTTTATACTTTTAAGTATTAAATTATTCTTCTGGACAATCTTTTTTTTCCAGAGCTTTAACCTACTGATCTCACTCCATAAATGAATACATTGTAGTATATATAACCACTTATGTAGGCAAATAATTCTTTCAATGGAAAGAATATTTAGTGCATTTATTTCATATTCCCAACTACTTAATAGTTATGATCAAAATTATGATGATGATCATTATTTTACATTATTTCTAAATAAATGTTTGCGTACTTAATTATTTGGAGTAGTATATATATGTAACAGATATGTATAAGCGGGCACCATATTTCTGTAGATGATGTTTATAACAAGGTTGTTATCGACGAGATAGGGTTACTGACCCAATGTATAACGTTTCACATTTACAAGGACTTAGGACTGTCAGGAACCCTAAAGTCGTAACAGTGATAATCAGAATAAACAAGTTAAATCATTTAAACTCTGCCCTCCAAGTTTAACGATCTTCTTTCAGAAGAATTGTAACGTCTCATAAAGAAAGCCAAAATTCTTCGAAAGTTATGCGGCCGATGCAGGTGCATAGAATATTCTTATAATGTGAGAGACCACGAGGACCAGTGAAATAGCAATGGAAATGAAGAGATACAACTTGCTGGTGCTCGGAATAATCGAAATCCATTGAACACAAGCTGGACAGAAAAGATCAGCTTCGGGAGAGATGCTACTGTACTCCGGTAATAAAGACGAAAATGTTCCACTCACTCGAGGAGTTGCCCTGATGCTGCCCAAAGATGCACGCAAAGCACTTATAGGATGGGAATCGCATGAACTCAGGATCATCAATGTATCGTTCAAAATCACAATGAATATTATCGAATGTTACTCACCCACCACTCATAGCACTGAAAATGACAAAGACCAGGTTTACGAAAGGCTGCAATTGATCACAGCGAAGTGCCCAGGAAAGGATCTGACAATCTTGATGACAGGTTTCAACGCCGAAGTTAGGATGGGCAATTATGTATGTGAAAATATCATAAGACGATATGGACTAGGAGAACGGGACGAAAATGAGGAGAGATTTACAAATTTGTGTGCATCAAACAAAATGATTATAGGTGGCACAATGTTCCCACACAAACACATACACAAAACTACAAGGGTATGACTGGACCACACCACGAAGAATAAGATTGACCATATTTGCATCGGTAAGAAATTTTCAAGGTCAATGGTAGTGGTGAGAACCAAGAGAAGAGCTGACATAGCTTCATATCACCAACTGGTGGTTGCTTAGATGAAACCGAAGCTAAAGAAACACTGGAAAACTGGAAAACAGCAATATAAAGGTTCAATAAAGACTTCCTTTGACATACTGTCAAATTAAACCAGTTCAAGATAACTCTCAACAATAGGCTCCAAGACTTAAGGCACAGGTTGAATACTCTGAAGCAAACAAAGGAGTGAAGGAGAGCATTAGAGACGACAAGCAGAAGTACATGGAACACCCAGCAACGACGGCGGAAAATGCTGCAAGAGAAGGAAATATGATACAACCAAGAAACTATCACGGAGATATAGTAAACCAGAGAGACGGACAAAGAGGGCAAGCCAATCACTGAGGTTCAAGAACAGAGGAACAGATGGGTAAAATACTTCGAGGAAGTGTTGAATAGACCAGCTCCACCGGACATCGAAGCAGCACCTAGAGACCTGCCTATAGATGTCACTTCACCAACTAAGTTCAGTGCTTAATGGCGTGATCATGGATGTTCACTGCTGAAGAAACCCATACTACAACAAAACATTCAGCTAAAGGTTCTTGGCTTTTAATGGATGCCTAGTTTGGATAATTCCATGAAACCAATCAAGGCTTCTTTGTTGACTGATAACAGTTACCTAATAACTAACTTATTAAAAATGAAAGGGAATCAGAGTAATTTGTATGGCTCTTGTGTATTTGTACTTCACTTGGTCAGATAAACAATGCAAAGTCACACAATGACATTATTGTTTCGGTGCCATTTAGTGTGTAAAAAACATGCAGATACATGGATTTAGCGGAAACAAACGAATTATTATTGACAAATCAGTTAATTTTAACGATGTATTTGACATTGATAACTGGTCACCTTTCGACTAGACGTTAATCGACTTGAACCTAACACTATTTGGTCTATTGGGTTATGGTATGAAGTCAATTCAATCAATATTAAATTATCCAAATAAAACAAAATTGACTAATCAACCAGATAACTGAACTTTGTTAATTACTTATCATATACAAAGTCACAAACAAATTCACTTGGTGTTGTTTTGCTTGTATCTTCCCATTGTTGTTTGGGACAACGATTGATCAATCTCTTATTGGCATATGTGAATCCTGTTCGGATTGCCTCGATATAGCGCTAAGTCACAAGTTTTATAAGCAAAGATGTTTTATCCACGTTTTTTTTCTTTAGTCATTTCGTTCTAAATAGACGATAAAAAATCTCGTTAAGGATGTAACAAGTATGTAAACGGTTTATTGGAAGTTAAAATTTTGTCTACTATTAGTAGTATAATCGTTTCTGTAAAAGTTTAGTGGTTGAGATAATGAATCAATTGAAGCTAGATCATCATCGAGAACCTCGATGCACTGGACGACCGTTTCGTCCTACAGTAAGACTCCTCAACAGTGCTCATCAACGATCCCGCCTCGAGAGATTCGAACCCATGACCTATCAGTCTGAGATCGACTGACTCATGATCTCAACTATTAAAATCACCATAAAATCCACAAGACCCCTTCTGTTTCTGTAAAAGTTTTGTACTGATATTTGATCAGTATTTGAGTTCACTGGTACAATCAATACTAGAAACGTATGAGTGGCTTAACTGCTTCTGATGAATCTATAGACTAGGAACACAGTAGTGCAGCATAACACTACTGAATCTAACCACTGGACAACTTGACTACATAATCAGTGGTTGTTTCATTTGGTAATCAAACCTGGTACGGATTGTTTGTATTTATCTGTAGATTTCTAATGAGTGTGAATTTTTAACATAAATGTTAAAATGTATAAATTATAATCTATAACGGGCAGTTCATTCATTTTGAGTGTTTCAGAATTATCTAGGTATGGATGTTATTTCTTTATTTTTACGTAGAACTGAGTGAATATAGGGACCATAGGAGTTCCTTCGAGATGATATTTTGAGATTTTTGTTTCCCCTACATGCGACCTCAGTCCCGTTTACACTATAATTCTCATTCTTATGTCTTTATAATCCTTTTAAGCATGTAATTTGCTTGCCTGTATTCGTCTAATCTGGATATCCACACAATGATCACATAATATTCAACACATTTTTTATGCTCAGTTTATGGATTAAACAATTTGTAAACTTATCTAGAAGCATAAAAACCAAAAACTGACTACATTTCAAGGCATCAGGATGTTTTCCATCATGAATTAACATCAATTATAAAACCACTTGAGAATTTAGCTGTTGTTTGATTCTAGTATAAAGCTAATAAACAATATACCACTTATCAGTTGAAGTTAGTAATATATAGTCAGTAATATATTGATAACCACATCGATATATGACTGAAAATTACTTGATTCGATCAATAATTCCTGTGGAAGTCTTTGTAAACTGCTAAGTAATCATGTAGTAGAACGAAACATTTATCCAGCACTATCCAGTTTTCAGTATTTTTTTAAGTTGACGTCAATCAGCAAAACAAATCATCTTCAAATTTAACTAAGCTTCACACAAGTGAAACTCTTTAATGTACATGTGCTTAGTATTCATCATTTTACTTTACATCAAACCTAACTTATTCACAATTTCAGAAGGGGCTTTTTGTGTGTGAATACTATAGTAATTTCAATAGTTGAGATCATGAGTCAATTAAAGCTAGACCACTATGGAAAACCTAGAAGCAATGGATGGTCGTTTCATTCTGTTGTGGGACTCATCAGGCTTTTCATGGTGGTCTAGCTTCAAATGATTCATGACCTCAGTTATTGAAATTATTTACATTAGTTTATTTTTATTTTGTTTCTTTGGTGAATGAAATTAAATTACTTGATAACTAAATGGAAAAATTTCATTTTGTGATCTGTCAGAATTCTCAACATTTTCGAATAGAATTCCCTTGATAATTTTATAATCGACTAAAATATGAAATATGGAGAAACCATTTTTGAATGAGAGGACATTGACTTATTTGTAATCTGATTTATTATTAAATTTAGATTCTTTTAAAATGTCATGAGGAAGGATATACACCTTAGCCCTCAAATGCCCTGATACGGCCAAGGGTGGGTAGAGTCAGCTCTCTCTCTCTCTCTCTCTCTCTCTCTCTCTCCTAATGCTCTCACATGGCCACACGTATATAGCCTCTGTCAGGGAAGTTCTGCTCATTGCCTTCTAGTGGAGGAGGTGTTGTCTATGAAATTGGGAGGACGGAAAGCGAATGTCTGGCGCTTTAACCGGGTTGGTCGACATGGAGAGTTCACTTAGGGGAGTTGGATAGTCAGGCAGTTTCACAGTCCACACACAAATCAAGTGACTTGTGTAGCGCATATGTATACGATGCCCCTTTTTTTTTTACCAATATTTATATGTTCAAATAGATAAACAACTAATAGATATATATAAGCATAATTTGTTTATTAATTCGTGTTTACGGTGTTGCTAGTGGAAATATTCTGGTATGGATTTTATTGTAATGTCTGTAAGGAAAACAATAATAGTTACCAAATATTTGTATCAGCTAATTCCCACCAATTAGTAATAATTCTTAATTAATTATTAAAATGTATCTTTTTTTCTTCTAAATTGTTCTCAAGTCTGTATGAATTATTTTGAATATATCACTGATTAGTGAATGTATTGATCAGATCATCATTGTTATAGAGAATGCTTCTAATGGACTGTGGTGACAATGATGAGCTAGTTCAGGCTTTTTTCTTTAATGGTGAATATAATCTTGACAAGCATATAATAAAATGTGATCAACTGGTAACTGTTCATAAGATGAAATTATCAACACAAGTATCTCACTCCCATTTCATCAATGAGATGAATCAAACAGAAACAACATTTGCCAACAGTATAGATTTTCGGTGAATAAAATAACATGGTCATTGACAGATTATTCTGTTGGGGAGATCCAGAAAACTCCTCGAAAAAAAGCCAAGAAAGACTCTGAAAACACGGAGAAACATTTTATCCAATCAGAGTTCACTAGAAGTTTTGTCAGAAACATCTAAAGGTCGGAAAGTCACATTTCCAGTCTCTGATTGGTTGATTACCATAATGCTACTATGTTTAGTAGCGTTCTAAAATTTTCGGGAAATCCAGGGACATTTAAAATACTATAAAAATTCTATATTTTCTGTAAATATATGAATCTTCGATGTAAAGTGTTTCTTGCATATTTTGCGCGTTTTCTCTCGTGTTTAAGTCGCTGTGTAGTTCTAGCTTGAGGGTTACTAGAAGAGCTTAGGAACCGAATATAACGTTCAATTGGCAAGATCTATAATATTCAATAAAAAATTAGACATTACTCGAGGAATCGTAATAAAACCAGGAATTGGATCTCACCTAGAATTGTTTCATAGAAATCGGTTTAGTGTTTACCATTAAAAAGACGAAAGATATAAATTCAGCACTACCGAAACTAATAATTTACATGAAATAATTTGATATATTAAAGAAACGAATTATAAGCAATGTGATCACAGATTATATATTCAAGAAGATTTAACTAAGTACTTGATAATATAACTTGACCTGGAGTCCCTCTGGGGCTAATGCCGGTTCCAAGCCTGGATAACGGAGTAGGATTGGACATGGGGTTAGCGACCCTATCCCATAGAAAACTAACTCACTAAAAAAACGCTAACCAGAAAAAAATTATTCATTGTTACTTGATAATATAGTAGCAACAAGAATAAAACAGATTAATGAATCTGTGAGCCATCCTCTATGCACGACTTTGCATTGTGGTTCGTCATATGAGTTCCGGAATATTCCCCAAAACATAGAATAAACAAAATAAATTGTCAGTAGCTTGGAGTGTTAAGAATAACACTTGTAAATGTCATGTAATTTGATTAACTGTTACATTAAATTACTAAGTTGAATGAATCAAATTTAAATTCTTGAATATTGACTTTATAGGTATCATGAATCAGTTATTTGTTGAGGAATGGTTTTAGGATTCGATGAGATAAACCAAATATTTGAGTTTTGTTGTTAGTATAATCACACGGATTCATAAATCTTAAATGAACAGAATGTATCTTAATTATTCACTTAGCAACTAATCAAAATATAATGATTTATAAGCAAGTCAGATCATTTCAGTAGCGAATGCAATTATCAGAATCAATCAAATAATAGTACGGATTGTTGTGTGGTCTGTGCTACTTATATTGACATAAGCAGTCGATGATGTTAGTTGTGAACAGAAGGTCTGGCAGCAGAAAGACAAGAAGATCGAACAGTAAAGAATGGAAACAGAATGCAATTTGTATGGAAATGCAAGAACAATGAAGTCTGAGTCATTTTGAGACAATTGATGGACATCTTGCAAATTAAGCATTTACTTTATGATTGTTAGATTTATTTAACAAGTCCCATCGTCTCAAAACATAGAGAATTTTGGAAAAAAAAGCCTAGTTAACTTTTAATTGACTCAGTAATAACTTCAGAGTGTTCACGTTTACAATTGGTCAGTTCTTTTTACAACAAAACCATATCAGTATGTATCATCACTGGGTTATTCTTTGTAATATGGATTTAATTGTGCCGACAGACTACAAATTTTGACGTGAATTTGAATAGATTCTTAGTAGAATTTCTAAGAAGACATTTTATGACTGTCTCAAATGTGATCTTTGATCTACAACATTAATTTATTTTGAAGTATCCTGTTCATTGACTCGCCCATTTGACTCGTGAACTCGCACGCTCACTCGCTCGCTTGCTTTTCGGCATTAGCCTGTGGCAAGCCCATTTGGCCACTGTATCATCTGTCTATTCATTGTAACTCAGACTCTTAATTCACGATGTTAATTTCGGTGTGTATGATCGAATGCATGTCTGTACATTAACTGTTAAGCTATCTTCCTATTGGTTTCAACGTGCAGATAATCGATAATTTATGCACACCCGATTAACTCTCAAAAATATATATGGATTTTAAACAGACACTCACTCACTCTCTCTGTATCATCGTGTGCTTGCTCACCGTACGCTTGTGGATTATTATTATTCATTAACAATAAACTATCTCTATAACTGGTGTTCAGGCTTCTCAATAATCTCGAGTAAATTCGCAATTCTACTTGGAGATTAAGCCTACCTAAAATACTCAGTTACGGGATATTATTTATTGGAGTCAGATATAGAAGAAATTGGCCCACAACAAGCCTTTCATTCTTATTTTGCATGTCTGTGGTATTGACGATCTATGCGTGGTACAATAATAAACGTGATCAACAGTTTGTACTCTTTTTCTGATTTATACACCGTTGGGGATATTATCTAATAACAGTTGTCAGGACGAACTGTTTACGAAGTTTAAGGATTCTATCAAATACCGACTACTACATTCGTTTAGTTTCAAGGTTTATTTCCAATGATCCGCTTTATTCGTAATTAGTTTTGAATATTTAATATTTTCATCGACTAGACAATGCAATTAGCATATAGTATATAGTGTCTAATTTAAAGGACTAAAAAACAACCAATCTCTTTGTCAAATTTGGATAATGCGATGCAAAGACGAAAGACAACAGAATTTTGTGATATATCTGCGCAATACATTCTAAACAATCTGACCACATACAAACATGTTAAGAAAATAATAGGTCATCTAGACAAATTATAAAGTAAAAGGAAACAAGGATTATAGACTAAACAATATGAAAACTACTCTGGACAGTAAATCATTATCAACCGGTTAGGCTAAGGGTAAGAGCTAAAATACTTTAACCTAAGATTATTCGAAATGAATGCAAAAGCAGCGAATTCGTTGTTCATAATTCTTTATTGTCGACAAAATTTCAGTATACCGTTTTGGTGATATCTTCTAGATTCAGAGTTACCTTGGTGATTTTATCCCTCTTATTAGCCAATACTCAGATTGTTATATCTTGTGATCTTGTGCTTCTATCAATATATGACGTCATGACACCTCCAATTGGAGAATAGTGAATTATCGATCAGACCAATGATGCATAAAACCCATACGAGTAGTCTAGGGTCTTTATCAGTTCTTCTTCCTGCTTAGGCCTACCTGTTGAGTCCACAACACCAATCTCAGCCTCCGTGATATGAATTATATATCTCAAACATACTGTGTTTATATACAAATCAAACAGACCACATCGTCCCGTAAAATAGTAAATGACATTTGTGCAATAATTAGCCAAATGTGTTTGTGAATGTGGGAGACCGTAATCAATAGACTGGATATAACTCAAGAATGGTAAAACGTATAATAATAGTTTATGGGCCAAAATAAAGTTTATAATAAGAAGAACATAAATATGCATAGTTTAGTTAGTTAACGATTATACAATAAAAATATTCGTTGGCCAGGCACTATCGACAACAACCTACTGTTGAAGAGAACAAACGAGATTGCAGTGTAGGAAGAAATCAGGAAGACGCGCTGGATGTGGATAGAACACACATTGAGGAAAGAACTCAACTGCGTCACAAGACAAGCCCTCACACGGAATCCGCAATGCCAAAGGAGAAGAGGAAGACCAAAGAACACATTACGCCGATAAATGGAGATAGACATGAGAAAAATGAACAAGAATTGGATGGAACTAGAAAAGAAGGCCCAGGACAGAGTGGGTTGGAGAATGCTGGTCGGTGGCCTATGCTCCATTGGGAGTAACAGGCGTAAGTAAGTAAGTAAGTAAGTAAATAAGAATATTCAGTAGAAAAATGGAATCATATATTGGCAACCTCTTGAAACGATACTACAAAGCTGCCACATTGACTATGTTGATAGTTATCAATCAATTCAAATCAGTATGAAAAATTGGATGTGAATCGACTTATGAATTTATGTACATCAAGAGAAGTGTGCTATTATTCATTGCATCCCTTAATACCATGATTTGTCCGACTGTTTACGGAAGACCAGATTAGTACACATGGCATGTTTAAGGGTAATTACTAGGCCACACTAAAAGACTGTTCGAAATTCTAGTCAATTATCCAGTTGATATATGTATCTGTATTCATCTGTATATACATTCGATTTGCGTATACTCATAAAAGTTCCTATTCATTCATTATTTTCTCAAATGCTTATCAGGTTGGGATCTCAACATAAGAAGCTTTAGATATTAGCATCCGAATTGGATGATTTGGCATTATAACAGTTTCTCGTGAACAAACAAATAAAAAGTTAGCTGTATTTTCTCAACAGTACGACAATTAAAAATCTAGAGTTTTTAAGTACTCTATAAATCTTTCTTCCATAAAACTACACATCAATCAGTTGTAATTGTTAGGTTTGAAGCTATCACGAGTTCACTTAATCTGCGAACGAGAACAAGATTCGGTGACCAAAGACCAGTAAGCTAGTTATTGATGCGTCCCAGCCTCGCTAACTAGAGGAAGAAGTCCAAGCTTGGAATGGGAAGTATATTCTGCAAACAGCCAAAAACGAGCGATAACAACAAATACAATTCAAAACGTATATATACAGTACAAAACCATCTTTGGGGAAAGTTACCAAATAGCATACTAAAAGACTCAACGGACCAATAGCATTTAAGATATTTCTCAGTGGGAAATACGACATGAAGGTGACAAGAGCACCTTTGGCGCGAAAACAAAGAAATTCGAATTTTCTAAATAAAATTACAAGTGAGTTATGGGTATCTAACGTCCCCAACAGTAATACAGCATTAGTTTGTATATTCTGAAGAAATATCCCTGAAATCACTAAAGAGAACGTAATACTTTTGTCAGGGTAATCTGGTTTCATTTGGGTTTTTTTTATATTTTATAATTAATAAATGATTACCAACTGAACAAAAAGTTAAGAACATTAATCCTCTATTGAAGTGATCAGAAAAGTCAAATATTACATCATCAGAATATTTTGAATAATAGCTAAATTGAATTTTTCAACTTACATCATATTTGAGGTTGTCAACTGATTACACGTCAATTCCAGTATTGATTTTCATACTTAGATTCTTAATCAGTACTTATCACTTCAGACAGCAACGAGTCAGCCATTCTGGATAAAGCTAACAAAGCTGATCATAATCTTATCTTGAATATGAGTAAAGAACTAATTCAAACTATCATCCATCCATTCGTCCGTCTGTCCGTCCGTCCATCCATCCATCCATCCATCATTCTACTTATGCATTTGCTGAAACTATAAACTTTTCAAATGAAATAAATTCTTAACAATTAAAACGACTTGTAAAATAAGACAATAAAAGATGTAAATTAACACACAGAAACTTAAACAAACAATGATCTGGTTCAAACATATCGATAAATCATAATAGTAACAAGAAACTAGTTTTTATTTACCCTCACTTACACATTCTCTTCATTAATTCAAATCATAGAAATTCATCCTTTCCCCCCCCTCCTTTTCTTTCTGACAATCATTATCATTATCAATAAAAAGAAAAACTTGTTTATATGTGAATGTCAGTCACAACTGATAGATCATTGCATAACCACTAGTTGTGATTGACATTTGATTGAATTTTAACTAACTCAATCAACAACAAATAATAAAATATACTCATATGATCTACAAAGGAAAATATAAAATCTTGTAAACAACTACACTTGATACATTTAATCAAATACAGAAAACAATCGACTATAAACTGAAGCAAAGATGTATAGTGGATAGCGACGGAATCCAGGAAACGTGTTTTGTCCTATTTGAAACTCATCAGCTGGATGTACCTACATCCTAGAGTTGACTCAAAACCAGTACCGTTCGCTTCAAACGCCATCGCATTATTCCCTTAACTACTGACTTCTGATAGCCACTTGCTTGTGTATTGGGGTGAAGCTGTATTCATTGGGTGTTTTTTACTTGTATTCATGTTTGATAATAAAGCTTGTGAATTAAGGCAATATCGAGGCAGTTTGCACAGAATGCACATATGCCAATAATAGACTGATCAATTGGAGTCCTAAATAACAATGGAGAGATACAAGTAAACAACATCAATTTAATATAAACTGAAGTAATAAATTGAATACTAATCTCTCATTTAATAACGGAAATTCATATACAAATTTAGAATAACTAAGGTATTCAACCATTGTCAACCATCATCTTATTTCAACATAGTGCATGCAATGTCGAGTTATCTAGACTAATGGCTACATTGCAACTTGGTCCATTGCATTCGATCTGCACTAAGAAGGATCTGACACATATGACACATATCACCATCCAGTGAGTGATCAATCAAGTGTGAATTAGAATAACTAATATTCTCAATGATTCACTGAAACCAATAATCTATGAAATGAATAATATTAATGGAAAACAAAATTATTATTATATTGTAGAATTGTAATGAACGAACACTTGGATAGTACCAATAAATTTATTTCACAGATTGAAATCATGAGTCAATAGAAGCTAGACCACCATGGGAAACCTGGAAGCACTGGACGGCCGTTTCGTCCTAGTATGGGACTCCTCAGCAGTGCACATCCACTGAAGACAATGGTGTACGGTGGCGCAACTTCGTGGATTGTTTGAAGTTAGATATTAACACCGTTGGATGCCAACTCAGTGGTCTAGTTGGTTAAGCGCTTGGTGCGAAACTGGTAGATCCTGGGTTCGAATCTCGCGGGGTGCGGGATCGTGGGTGCCAACTGCTGAGGAGTCCCGTACCAGGACAAAACGGTCGTCCAGTGCTTCCAGGTTTCCCATGGTGGTCTAGCTTCAATTGACTCATGATTTCAATATGTGAAATTTCTGAATTCTCCACAAACCCCTTCTCATAATAATCAATGCATTGTGTAATGAAGAATTATAGAGTACTTTGGTAAAATGTGAAATTTCTACATTAATTAAATCATTTGCAAATCTTTCATCAAGTGTCCCTTACATCCTTCATAAAGACAATGTTAGACGATGATTCTGTATCAAAAATCGATGTTTTTGTTTGCATATATAATGGTGAGTTTAAAAAACATGAAGGAATAGGATTGAATTGTTGTACGTGTGCGTGTGTGTATGTGTAGAGTTTGTGGAAAATGAATAAAGTTAAATATGGTTGTTTGTAAAGTAGTACAAGTTGGATGAATGGTTAGACCTTCTTTTCTGTTGTATTATATACGCTTGAATTTATATCATATTAATATTGACTTATATATACACTATGAAGTAGAGAAAATACCTTGGAAACAATGTTTTTTTTTAATGGATTAGTGGTTCTTGAATTTCTATTTAGGTTTATTTCCATTTCATCATTCATTTAATGAATTCATTAAATAACCGTTCTTCAGTTAGGTTACATAATTAATAATTATGAATAGTGTTATATCCGAGCGAAGATTAAATCACGAGTAACTCCTGAGACATATTAATGGACTATTATTATTTATACATTCTTATGGTATAATTATTCAATAATTAGATTATGTATATTTATATTCCTTTTATTATAAGCTTTATTTTGACCTATAATTTATTATTGTGCGATTTACTGTTCTTAAGCTATGTTCAGTTTATTGACTACTGTCTCCCACGTTCATAGCCAAGTTTTGGCTTTATTGTGTACAAATGTTATTTTCTATTTGATGAAGCGCTGAGGTCTGTTTGGTTGATATATAAACCCAGTATGTCTGAAACAGATGATTCGCATATTGGAAGCTGTTATTGGTGTTCTGGACTCAAGTGAACGGGCTAGGCGGACATAGGACCAATAAGGACGCTAGACTGCTCATAGCGGTCGAACGTCATTGGTTTGGCACAGTGTGAAGATTGTATAATTCGTGTTTTAATTGGTGGATAAATCACGTGATAAAAAGCCGGACATAAATTCATAACAAATAGATCTCTGAAGTGTGAGAAATCCTTGTAAAACAATTTTTCCATGAACTTCTTGAAGGTTAGTTTATATAATCATAAATAATTTATACATGATTAAATGTTTTCTATACGAAGGATAAGAATATGAAACTGACCTAAACACATGTTGTTTTGAAGAAAAGAATTTGTAAAATTTTCCCATTAATAAAGAAAACAAAACAAAACAAGAACAGTCATTGGAGAATAACATAACTTCATTTATGTTATGGATACATCACAGCTGCTTACAACTTAAAATCTATACTATTAATCATTAGAACAAAAAGAAAGAAAAAGTTAAGTATCATTTATACCAGGAACATCTTAAGTAAAATTGAGTTCAATATGTCAAAATAGAATAATATGTGACAATAGTTATGATGGAATTAGAGTGTTTAAATGTTTACTTATTTTCAAAGATGAATAGTAATGGAATCTAGGATGAGTGTTTCGTCCTATTTAGGACTGGTCAGCTGGATGTATTTGCATTTCAGAGTTGATGTTCACTCTGTGACTCGATTCCAGTACGGTTTACTTCTAACGCCATCACATTATCCACTTAGCTACTGAGTGCAGCTAGCCAATTGCATGTGCGATGGGGGGGAAGTTTAAATTTATTTCGTATTGTTTATTCGAATCTTCCCATTGATCTTTAGGACTGCAATTGATCAGTCTCTTATGATTGAACGCGATGGCATTTGAAGTGAACGATACTGGGTTCGAGTCCCAAGGCAAACATCAATCCTGAAATTTAGGTACATCTAGCTGATGAATGCCAAATAGGACGAAACGCTGTCCTCGATTCCACTTCCAGCCACCATTTATCTTTGTTTATAATGCCTGTGAATTAAGGCAATATCGAGGCAATTCTCACGGAATGTACATACGCCGATAAGAGACTGATCATTCGAAGCCCTAAATATCAATGGGAATATCCAAGTAACAAATACTAAGTGAGTTTGATAATTTACATATCAAATAAGTAAGTGTTATGGAAGAAACAACTGAGAAATATATGGAAATAAGATATGTTCTCAACGCTGATAATATATGGTATAGATTATTTATTATTTTTTCGAAAAATATAAACTGAGTAAAACTCTGAAGCACGAAATACAATATTAAAATTTATAATTACTTACTTACTTACTCCTGTTACTCCCAATGGAGCATAGGCCACCGACCAGCATTCTCCAACCCACTCTGTCCTGGGCCTTCTTTTCTAGTTCCATCCAATTCTTGTTCATTTTTCTCATGTCTATCTCCATTTATCGGCGTAATGTGTTCTTTGGTCTTCCTCTTCTCCTTTGGCATTGAGGATTCCATGTGGGGGCTTGTCTTGTGACGCAGTTGAGTGCTTTCCTCAATGTGTGTGCTATCCACTTCCAGTGATTCTTCCTGATTTCTTCCTACACTGCAATCTCGTTAGTTCTCTTCAACAGTAGGTTGTTGTTGATAGTGTGTGACCAACGGATCCGAAGTATTTTACGTAGACAACTGTTAATAAACACTTGTATCTTCTGGATGATGGCTTTTGTAATTCTCCAGGTTTCCGCCCCATACAGTAGAAGTGTCTTGAAAATTATATTGAAAATCCTGACCTTGGTTTTGGTTGACAAACAATTGAGTTCCAGATGTTCCTCAGTTGTAATTATGCTGCTCTTGCTTTAACGATCCGCGCCTTCACATCTGCATCAGATCCACCATGTTCATCAATGATGCTGCCCAAATATGTAAAGGTTTTTACATCTTCCAAATCTTCTCCGTTAAGTGTGATTCGATTAGTGCATGCAGTGTTGTATTGGAGAATCTTGCTTTTCCCTTTGTGTATATTGAGACGTACTGCTGCTGAGGCTGCTGCTACATTGGTCATTTTCTCCTGCCTTTGTTGTTGCGTGTGAGATAGAAGAATCAGATCATCTGCGATGTCTAGATCGTCCAGCTGCATCCTAGCTTTCCACTGTATCCCATGTTTCGCTTCAGATGTTGACGTCTTCATGATCCAGTCGGTCACTAGGAGGAAGAGAAAGGGTGAGAGTAAGTAACCCTGTCTGACACCGGTCTTCACTTCGAACGATTTTGTCAACTGTCGTCCATGCACGATTTCGCAGTTCAATCCACCATAGGAATTCCGTATGATATTGACTATCTTCTGAGGCATGCCGTGTTGCTCTGTCCACGCTATCAAATACTTTTTCGTAGTCAATGAAGTTGATGTAGAGTGATGAATTCCATTCAACTGATTGTTCCACAATGATCCGTAGAGTTGCGATTTGGTCAATTTTATTCAACACGTTTATAATGTAATGGCTTAGCTTCGTTGACTAATCACATTGATAACCGTTATTATATACATCAGAAGGTAATAAAAAGTGGCGACTACTGTTTATTAGCCGATAACACAGATAAAAAAGTTATAAACATATTGAGGAAATTGATTTTAGAGAGGCCAATGCATGTGTATGTGTGAGCGAATATATGGTGAAATCGAATCAAGGTACAGTGAAGCAAGCCAAAGGCTATTAAATAGGATTCGAACACATAAACATAAGAAAAAGAATGATTCAGCGAGCGATTTTCAAGCAATTAACATTCTTGTGGAGATTTTAGAAATTTCACTGATTGAAATCATGGGTAAATTGAAGCTGAGGAGTCACATACTAGGATGAAACGGCCGTCCAGTGCTTCCAGGTTTTCCATAGTGGTCTAGCTTCAATTAACTCATTATTTCAATCAGTGAAATTAACATTTAAGCCAAAGTAATATATGAATAATCTGTCACATATGATCAAGTGTACATATTTATACAAACATAATAATAATACAAAGAAATAGATAACAAAAGTTAACTATCATCGAAATACATCATAGATATATTGCTATATAATGTAATAGTTTCAAAAAAGTCGATAATATTAATATTCCTAGTATGTAGTCATAGTGACATATATCACTATACATTTAAGTTAGCAACAAGAGTCATAATGTTTAATGTCTCGAAAAAGAAAAAAAGAAAACTATGTTAGAACAATACTTAATTGATAACGAATATCTTATCGACTATTGTATACAGTATGAAACAAATGTTAGACAGCGTAAATATATCAATAGAGAGGAGAGATTGGACATGCAGCTGATGGGTGGACATCGAATTTAGATAGCCCGGTAGGTTGATATGGCTGGCAAACTTGACACTCCGACAGAGAGCATGGCAAAGACTGTGACTAAGAAGAAAGTGATACGGCAAGAGTGAAAGCTTGAAGTGGTGTATGCTACTTATGTCAGTCGACATAAGTGGTATGTAACACCAATCAGAAGCGGAATGTTTGACTAAGAAGATTTAATTGAAGAAAATGGAAATAGAAAGAAATTGTGAATTGGCGGAATAAGCCAGAATTCGGAGGACAATTGATGGAGGATTTGCAAATGAAGTTGTTATAATCTCTTTCTTACGGCTATGACCCAGCTATTCCTATTGCTTAGTATTCTCGGACACCGATTCACTCGACAAGTCCCCAAATCAGAACACGGTTGAACAGGAAAGAGATTATATTCCAAATAACAAGGTTAGATGGAAGTAAGGTGCACAATAGAGAAAATGTTAGTATATTTATAGTTTTTACATGAGAAGATTCTAGAGTATTCTTCAACTATCGACTAATGCTGATTGGATAAGAATTAGCCAATCAGCGTGCAGCAAAGCAATCGTGCATTGAGCATGCTTTAATCCAGTCTATGTCCCGCTAACAGAAGTATTTAATATATGATATTCACATTTTACCAAAGTGCTCTGTAATTTTGCATCAAACAATAAATTCGTTCGCTCCATCAAGTCTTCGTTCACTACACAGCAATTTCAGTTATCATAATATTTACGGGTTATTTAGATGAGAAAACTAGTAGGATGACTTTGAGTGATCAATAGTTTCTATAAACTGGCTCAAGAAATGTTTCCTGAAACCATTCATATAATAAAAAGCTGTATTTTACATTAAACTATAAAATCTCTAATAGTTGATTTTATGAGTCAATTAAAGTTAGACCACCATGAAAAACCTGAAAGCACTGAACAGCTGTTTCGTCATAGTATGTGCCTCTTCAGCAGTGAGCAGCCAAGATCCCACCCTATGGGATTAGAACAAAAGACCTATCGGTCTCGCGTGTGAACGCTTAACCTATAGACCACTGAGCCTGCATTCAATGGTGTTAATGTCTAACTTCAATCAATCCACGAAATTGCATCACCGTCTATCATTACTTAATTATTTTTTCGTTTGACTATTTTGGAACACACTTTCTTTCTGTGTATCAACACTTTGAAAAACTTTTATGAATCTAAAAATAGCATAAACAATCGGAAAACATTTTCACTGTAAAAACCATAAAAGTAAGTTATTGAAATTGGTCTATTAGATAGATATTTTAATGGTTGAATTCATGATTCGATTGAAGCTATACCACCATGAAAAACATGGAAACACTGGACGACCGTTTCGTGGATGTGCTTTTCTGAGGAGGTCCATACTATGATGAAACGACCATCAAGTGGTTCCAGGTTTTTCATAGTAGTCTAACTTCAATTGACTCATGAATTCAACTATTAAATTACTATTATATCCATAAAACCACTGTCTGATTATTAGATAGATATCAATTATGAGTTTTATAATTTCTATCTTTTAAATAAAAAGATGATTCAGAATTCATTAACTAAATGTGGTTAACTATCAAGTAAAAGATGAAGAATTCTTCTTTTTTGTTTTAGAAATTGACATGAACATAACGGAACTATTATAACGGTATCAGAACCATTTAACTCTGTCCTGGGCAATCCTTTCCAGTTCTTTCCAGTTGTTATTCATCCTTTTGATGTCTGCTTCCAATTCTCAACGTAGTGTGTTTTTTGATTTTCCGTTTTTTCCATTTCCTTTCAGGATTCCAAGTTACAGCTTGTCTCGTATTGTAGTTTGATGATTTCTTCAATGTGTATCCTATTCACTTCCATCGTCTTTTCTTAATTTTTTCTTCAGGTGAAAATTGGTTTGTCCTATTTCACAGAAAGTTTAATTATGAAGCTTTCATAACATACCTTTTACTCTCGTTAGCCTCTTAAGATGTATCTTTCTACCGATAAAAATCCCATGTATTGGTATGTCAGCAAGATAATGAATAGTTCATGTTGAAATAAGTGATTATCTTAGAGGAAAGTTATAATGGAACATTAACAAATGAATTTCAATTTATATTTTAGAACATATTATTGAATGGGAAAACATTATCTCTTTATTGTATTTCATATCTCACTTTGTTTATGTTGGAGTGATCCGGTGAATTTCAAGCAAGGATCAGGAAACACTAAGAAGCGTTTCCTCCAATCAGCGTTCAGTTCAAGTCTTAGCCAAAAATATCAAGGAAGCGAAACGTCACATGCAGAGGTTTTGAGTGGCTGGTTGCCACACTGCTACTATGTTTAGTAGCATTCCAGAATCTTCTAGCAATCCAAGGATATTTAAAATATTATGAAAACCCTATATTTTCTGTGTTAGAATGAACCTTGGAGTAAACTACTCACATACTTTGAGTCTTCTCTCTCGTGTTCAAGTCTCTGTATAGTTACAGCTTAGGGGTTACAGAATAGCTTAGGAGACGAATATAGCGTTCAATCCGCAAGACTTATCAGTTTAATTATACATGACATTTCTATTAAACTGAATAGAAGAGAAGAGAACTGTCTAAGACAATAGTTGGTTTTGTTTATGATTGATCAATTTTTGATGGAGTTCAGAGAATACTGTAAATCATTCTTCTTAGAATAAAAATGGAACAAACGAGAATTCATTTTATTTAAACACATGAACATTGATACAAGTAGGCACCAAATACATATGCGCCACATAAATCATTCGATTTGTGTGAGGGCTGTAATACTGCCCGGGTGCCTAAACCAAAGCCGGTGGTTTTCTTAGGAGGCCGCACCCCAAGCCTTTGACCTAAAGGTCTGACCCACAAGGCAATGGAGCATCGTGAGAAGATACAGTCCCATGGTAGCCGGTGACCAACGATTGGTTCATATGCTATTTGTTCCCGCAGGATACTAGAGCCTGAAATGGCCCATTGATCTGACTTCATTTAGATTGTATGGATGTTTGTTATCACCTATTCTCGTATATCATCGTCGACTTGAATCGCGTTATCCAATAATGGAATTAAATAAGTCGAATAACGAGAATTGACTTGAGAATACATATATTTCGTACATGAAGCGAATGAAGCACGGCAAGGCAAAAATGACACGCATGGAAGATGGCTGGGAAGCCAACTCCATTTCAATTAAGCGTTACTCAGTATTTATAGGCAGACAAAATAAACTACAGACATGTGATGAATCATGGGATATGAAGTGTACACACATATACGCTCATATGAAAACAGTCAAGGCTAATAAGCGAATAATTGACAAGGTCAAAATATGGCTCAAGTAAAATGAATAAAATAGGATGTCCGGAAGTTAGAATAAGGTATATGGGCTTGCCATAATAACTGACACTACATAGCCCCCTTGTAGAAAATAGCACATTTAAAAATTGTCTGTTTTCGAAAATAACACTGAAGTGATATGAAGTTAACGTTAACAATAAGTAGCCAAAAAAAATTGTACAACACTCGATAAAGTACAGTGTCACATGAGGGGTGAGTGTATTATATGAAAATGTCATACTTATGCAAAAGAATACATGAATATCGCAAAGGCTCGGACAAAAATGAAAATGTTAGCATGTGAATATGAGCAAATTAATGAGCGTACAAAAAATTTACATGTACTAATGCTGTGATTGTCTGAACGATAAAATAACACGTTTGTATGAGTGATTCAAAGTATCGTGAAAGTAGTAATAAATTGTTTGTAGGTATAACAGCGAAATAAATCGTGAAAATGAGTACAGTAGAATATGACAGAAATTGGTCTGTGATCCTGACAAAATAGTGAAATATGCGAAATATATGTTCTGTTGAGCCGCAGCAGAATAAATCGCATTGACTAGTGATGAGTGAATTCGAATTTAAATGCGTAGGATGATAATAGGAAAGTCGTGAAATGATATCTGCATCGACGGGTGATATTCGTTGCTGTACTGCAATTGATAATAATCATAAAATTTGAAGTCAGTGGACGTTGTCGTCTGCGTTATGACAGATGCATTGAGTTATCGTTAAATATGTATTAGTAGAAGAATGACCAGAGGATTAGCGATGGCGACGTATGAGACTGACTTGGATGTAACGAACAAGAGTGTATCTTTGAGAGACTAGCTCTAAACTCTATGTTCTGATATACAGAGCGATGGGTATAGAATAGTAGTTGCAGTACTCGAATAGCGTTTTCGAGTGATAAGTGATGCAGCATGTAGTTATGCACGTGGAAGAATAGATAAAATGAACGTAATGGTTACCAATCAGCTAATTAGAGGCATCCACAGACATAATAGGAGGCGACTTCGAAATGAAAAATGTATGTTGTCATAACATAAATTGTTGACCTCGACTAAGTGAATGAATGCAATATTAGATCAAAATGACATGAAAAATTGGAACGAACTCACTTAAAGCAGGAAAATTTCACGTTTTTGAATAGTAAAAATATTCCAATGAGTTCTCACAAAGTGGAGTGGAATTTTCATAAAATGATAATTTGTTCGGTGAGTGATACGATTGCGAAAATGTCAATCTAGTGACAGCACGAACAAGATTAATAATTCCACATTCGGTCATGGTATTGATAATAATGTAATAATAAGCATATAATGATAATTTGAATCGTAATGGAGCAATCCGAAAAATGTATCAATGAGGATAATTGACATGAGGACAAAGTATCGATAAGATAATACGACTTTAGCATGTCCATACCATGATGCACAGGCTTTGCTGATTGCATCGGATTGGATATTGCGCTGGCTTCGCTGAATTTGTTCGTCGAACGTATAGAGTGCAGAAGTTCCTTCATCGACGTAGCTTGCTGCGTTGCGTTCTTCGTCGGCGGGCTTACCAATTTTAGTGGAGGCCCGTAGCTTGATTTAGATCGGCGATATTCGTTGAAGGGCTCACCACTTTAGTGACCCATTTGATCTGACTCCTATTTAGAGCGTATGGAAGATTGCATGTTATGACAACATACATTTTTCATTTCGAAGTCGCCTCCTATTATGTCTGTGGATGCCTCTAATTAGCTGATTGGTAACCATTACGTTCATTTTATCTATTCTTCCACGTGCATAACTACATGCTGCATCACTTATCACTCGAAAACGCTATTCGAGTACTGCAACTACTATTCTATACCCATCGCACTGTATATCAGAACATAGAGTTTAGAGCTAGTCTCTCAAAGATACACTCTTGTTCGTTACATCCAAGTCAGTCTCATACGTCGCCATCGCTAATCCTCTGGTCATTCTTCTACCAATACATATTGAATGATAACTCAATGCATCTGTCATAACGCAGACGACAACGTCCACTGACTTCAAATTTTATGATTATTATCAATTGCAGTACAGCAACGAATATCACCCGTCGATGCAGATATCATTTCACGACTTTCCTATTATCATCCTACGCATTTAAATTCGAATTCACTCATCACTAGTCGATGCTATTTATTCTGCTGCGGCTCAACAGAACATATATTTCGCATATTTCACTATTTTGTCAGGATCACAGACCAATTTCTGTCATATTCTACTGTACTCATTTTCACGATTTATTTCGCTGTTATACCTACAAGCTCATGTGCACCATTGGTTTAGAATCCGGTTAAAGCGCCTAACATTCGCTTTTCGTCCTCTCATTTTCGCAAACAACACTCCCGCTACGAGAAGGCAGTGAGTAGGACGAGAATTGTTACAATAACAACTGTATTCATTCAAATATTCAAGGTAACTCTGAATTAAAATCATCAGGTAACTAAGAGTCTATGATATTCATTAATATATAGAAAGTTCTTATAATTTCTTGATTGTATGTTTACGCGGTCATAAAGTTACTTATCGTGATTAAGCTTAACAGAGTTATAGATATTGAACAAACAAAATTAAATGCTTATAAATTGGGACAATTTTAAGCAGACATTGATATGAATTTTAATGAAAAACTAAATTTAAGTCTTCGTTCAAAAGAGTAGTCAATCGATAAATGTTTCCAAGAAAAAAACAACAACTGAATTCACATGAATTTAAGATCCATTTATACTTATAGGGATAGATTTCGTAATGTTTTTTTATGGATGCATTACAAAACAAATGATTCTGAGAAAAATTTTGAAAGCATATCATTACAATCAACTATGATTATAAAATTACTTACTTATTTACGCCAGTTACTCCTCGTGAAGGAGCATAGGCTAACCACCAGCACTCTCTATCCAACTATGTCCTGGGCAATCCTTTCTAGTTCTTTCCAGTTGTTATTTATCCTTTTCATATCTGCTCTCTGGCCTTCCTCATTTTCGTTTCCCTTCACGATAACAAGATAGGGCTTGCCTCGTGATGCAATTTAGTGATTTCCGTAATGTTTGTTCTATTCACTTCCAACGTCTTTTCCTAATTTCCTCTTCAGATCAAAACTAGTTTGTTCTCTCCCACTGAGGGCTGTTGCTGATGATATCCGACCAACAGACATTCAGTATCTTGTGTAGACAATGGTTTATAAATACTTGTACTTGTTTGTAGTAGTTCTCCACATTTCAGCTCCGTACCGTAGGACTGTCTTGACGTTTGCATTGAAGATTCTGATTTTTATGTTGACAGACATTTATTTTGAGTTCTATATATTCTTCAATTGTAGGAATGTGGCTCTTGCTTTGCTAATCCTCGCTTTTACGTCTTCATCAGATCTTCTACATTCATTTATGATGCTTCCCAGCGAAGTGAAAGTTTCCAATTCTTCCAGAGCTTCTCCATCATGTGTGATTGGGGTGGTGTTTTCCATGTTGTATTTGAGAATATTGCCAATATTGCTTTTATTATTTAGTTATGAAAACAATAAACCCACTCAGTGGTATGAACTATAATAACAATAGTAATAAATATATTCAACACTATACGTTTAATATTACTGGGGGGGGGAGTTCTCGGTATGTTATATGTAACATGACAAGATAACCCTGTCTTATCTCTATGGAACTTGTGATTATTGAAAATATATATCTATGAGAAGTATAGAATTCAACTTCCGTAATGTTGTTTTCAGCTATAACTCCTATTACATTAAAGAATAAACAAGGAGGTAGGTGTATATCATTGAAGGTTCGAATACGATTTAAGTTATTAATATTCAGTTTTTCTAGAGAAATCTTGTAAAAGTTTTAGAAATACGTTTTTTGATATGAGAATAGTGTGAAGCGTTACTCAAATACAATTCATTGTACAATTGATGGAACTTATGTTAGAAATGTGGACAAAAACAGCATTCATTTAAATTTATCTAATGAACAGTTATGATTTTTTTCATTTACTTTGGATTACTGGAAACATCTCTAACTCTTTAATTATATGTAATAAATCTTCTAGTTGAACGTTTGAATCGCTTACTTAATCTCTTCTAATAACCTCAAGCTAAATTTATACGACGATTTGAACACATGAGAAAAGACGCTAGATGTGGAATTAACGTTTTAATCCCAGGTTAGTTTATATTTCAGATGGCATTGGGCTTCTGAAAGATCTCGGAACCTTACTAAACATAATAGCAGGATAGGTAACTATTCAACCAGGAATGTAACATGTGACTCATTACTTTCTAGACGTTTCTGTGAAACTTCTACTCAATACTAATTGAATAAAATGTTTCCTAGAAATTTCAAAGACCCTTTCACCTTGTTTTCGAGGAATATTGTGGGTCTCCTCAACAATATGAAAAATAAATGATTTCAGTTTTTCACGTACATAATAATAAAACCATAGACATTATTAAATCCATTTGGTATTGTTTACTTGAATCTCCCCATTGATGTTTAGAACTGTAATTGATCAGACTCTTATTGGCATATGTACATACTGCGTGCATTACCTTAATTCACAAGCATCCTAAGCAAAGGTGGATAGTGACTAGAAGTGGAATCTGTTGTGACTTTACGTCCGGCTAGTTGTCATATAATTTATTCGCCAATCGAAATACGGCTTATTCATTCTTGTACCGTACTAAACCAATGACGTTCGACCGATCTGATCAGGCTAGCGTCCTATTGGCTCTCTGCTCGCCTAGCCCGTCCAGTTGAATCCAGAACACTAATAACGGCTTCCACTATGAGAATCATTTATTTCAGACATATTTGGTTTATATATCAGCCAAACAAACCACATCGCACCATAAAATAAGAAATATCATTTATACAAAATAAAGCCAAAAAGTGGGTGTGAACGTTCGAGACTGTAATCAGTAAACTGAAAATAATTTAAGAACAGTAAATCGTATAATAATAATAACCTATGGGTCAAAATGAAGCTTGTGATAAGGGGAAGTGAGGGTTTGCTTTGTGACTTAGTTGACTGCTTTCTTCAATGTGTGTCCTATCCACATCCAACACTTCTTCCTGGTTTCTCCCTCCCCTGGGATTTGGTTTGTTCTCTTCCACACTAGGTTGTTGTTGATAGTGTCTGGTCAACGGGTCCGAAGTATTTTGCGTAGACAGCTACTAATAAACGCTTGTATCTTATGGATGATGGTTTTTGTAGTTCTCCAAGTTTCCACCACATGCAGTAGAACTGTGTTGACATTTCTATTTAAAATTCTGACTTTGGTGTTGGTTGACAGACAGTTGTTTTGATTTCCATATGTTTTTCAATTGTAGATATGCTTCTCTTGTTTTACCGATCAGCGCCTTCACTTCTGCAACAGATCCACCGTGTTCATCAATGATACTGCCCAGATATGTAAAGGATTTTACATAATCTAAATCTTCTCCATCAAGTGTGATTTGACTGTTGTGTGTTGTGTTGTATCGGAGAATCTTTCTTTTCCTTTTGTGTATATTGAGACTTACTGTTGTTGAGACTGCTGCTACACTGATCGTCTTCTCCTTCATTTGTTGTTGCCTGTGCAATAGAAGAGTCAGATCATGTGTGAAGTCTAGATCGTCCACCTACATCCTAGCTGTCCACTGTATCCCATGCTTCCACTCAGATGTTCACGTCTTCATGATCCAGTCGGTCATCAGGAGAAAGAGGAAGGGTGAAAGTAAGCAACCTTGCCTAACTAACCGTAATAGTGAATATTAAATATCCGTTAAATAGATCAATCCTTCGTTTTAAGTTTTCTCATTTATTTCCATGATAACAATTATGATCAAAATGAATAATTTTAAAACATAAATCTTACTTATATGTACACACATATATATATATAACGATAATTAACTGTGAATAGATTTAATGAACTAGAGAAGAGAATACATTTCATAGAAACACTTCTTTTCTACATTATTCTATTCTATCTAATAAAACTCATTAATTATCATTACATTAATAAGTGATGGTATAGATGAGATCAAAACAAATACTTTTTCTTATTTGAGAAAGTGGTTAAGAATAAGGAAAGCCCCCCAATTTCTTCTCAACTCAATATGAATTGAATAATGATATCTCTTTAGATTTCACTAAATACTCCTATATTAATTTATAACAGAAGTTTATTATCTTCATGTATATGGATATATTTGTTTACAGAACGATTACATAGCTCAGAATCGATGAAAATAGTAATTATATTGTTTGAATTATCTCATGGTTAATCATCCTGATAACTCCATCTGTAGCTAATCTAAATCTATTATTCATTTTAAACTGAAGTAAAGAAGGGGGGTTTGTAGAAGTTAGTTTCTTCTATATCTGACTCCAATCAAATAGTATCCCGTTAACTGAGTATTTAATGTAGGCTAAATCTCCTAGTAGAATTATGGATTTACTCGAGATTATTCAAAAACCTGAATACCAATTATAGAGATAGTTTATTGTTAAAGATTGATAAAATCCGCAAAGCGTATAGGAAGCAAGTACACAGGGAAACCAAGTGAGTATGAGTGTTAAAACTCCATATATATATGAATGAGTGTTAATCGATTATGGATAAATTATTGATTACCTGTGTGTTACAACCAATGGGAGAATAGATTAAACATTGATGTGCAAACATGTGCTCAATCATACTTATACAGAAATTGACATAGTGGATTAAATGTCTAAACTACAGTGAGCAGATAAATAATACAATAGTTGAATGGTTTTACTACAGGCCTAGAAAATATTCATGCTAGAAACCGCTAATCAGAATAAACAATTTAGTCTATTGAAGCTATGTTCTTTGAGTTGAAGGATTCTTATTTAGAAAAATTATAATGCCTTATGGGGACTGTTGAGATTCTTCGGAAGTCATGAGGCCGATACATCTTCCAACAACCGGATGAACAATTCATATGGGTACATGGAATGTCCGGACAATGTGTGAGACTGAGAAGACCAATGAAATAATTATGGAAATGATGGGATAAAGTATGAGGGTGCTCGAAACTACCGCTTATAGCGTAGATCACAAAGTTATGAACATACCGAACGTATTTGAAGCGGAGAAGCGAATAAATATATGAGAGCAATTACTTAGGCAAATTTATAGTTGAATTGTATGAGCGTGCAACAAGGATTTGAGTACATATAAACATGAATAGGAGGGTGAATCACCGAGTGATATTTAAGTAATCAACATTTTAGCTAGAATGTTTCATGTGCTCTAGTGATCATAACGGTACAAAGAAATATACGAATTGTTACTGTTCAAATAACATTATCTGTTAAATAAGTTAATAAAAGGTGATCAACCAAAATGAATCATAATTGAAATTGTTTGTAGAATAGTTGCCACAATACATTCAGGTACAACTTCAATCTCAATATACACAAAGGGAAATGTAAGATTCTTTGATACAACACAGCATGCATTAATTCAATCAAAATTGACGGAGAAGATTTGGAAGACGGAAAAACATTCACATAACTGGGCAGTATCATTGATGAGCACGGTGGATATGATACAGATGTGAAGTCGCTGATCGGTAAAACAAAACCAGCATATCTACAAGTGAAGAACATCTGAAACTCAATTGTTTGTCAACCAAAACCAAAGTCAGAATTCTCAATACGAATGTCAACACAGTTCTACTATATATGACGGAAACCTGGAGAACTACGAAAGCCATCATCCAGAAGATACATGTGTTTATTGACAGTTGTCTACGTAAAATACTTCGTATCTGTTGGCCAGGCACTATCAACAACAACCTAGTGTGGTAGAGAACAAACGAGATTGCAGTGTAGGAAGAAATCAGGAAGACGCGCTGGATGTGGATAGAACACACATTGAGGAAAGAACTCAACTGCGTCACAAGACAAGCCCTCACACGGAATCCGCAATGCCAAAGGAGAAGAGGAAGACCAAAGAACACATTACGCCCAGAAATGGAGATTGACATGAGAGAAGTGAACAAGAATTGGATGGAACTAGCAAAGGAGGTCCAGGACAGAGTGGGTTGGAGAATGCTGGTCGGTGGCCTATGCTCCATTGGGAGTAACAGGCGTAAGTAAGTAAGTAACCATTTTAATCTTGTATCTTAGATAAAAGTTTCGGTGTGAGTATAATTTATAGATTATCTTTGAGCGATGCTAAACTAGCATAGTGTCCACCTAATAACTATGACCAAACGAAGGTTATAAACCAGTGTGATGAATTAAAATTATGATTTACAGTTGATGGTTAAGGTTAGTAATTAGATTTAGAGACATCAGTTTTAATGCCGAAACTGTATTTTTCCAAATGGATGAGTGGATTTCGCGCTAAAATCCGAGATCTGTTATCTTATACCGGATTGGTTCGTCCATTATTTATAATCTCGCCAAAGTTTCGTTAGCTATGATACTCGAATAAAAACGGTTATCATTTTCCATCAATATAATAGATTGTCTTATTGGAATTCAGGATGTCATGTATACAATCAAGTATATTTTGTTTTATGCTTTATAAATGATGCCTTTTTCTTTCCATTCAATTGAAAAATGACTAGAGAAGTTATTTGAATCTAATACAGTACAAATGACTTTTAGTGATTATAACTACAACTATAACACCTTAATTATTGGTTGTTACTTTTAAACAGGAAATAAGAAAATTTCAGAATTTATTGAATTATTACCTGTAGTAGCATTGGACTGTTACCACACGATTTTGAAACCGATTATAAAATTACTAAACAGATTTATATTCAACAATGAACAAGAAGAGAAAGTTAACAATCGAGAAGGGGGAAACATTCAATTCACCTCGTGGTCAGCACCTTACGTGGACTACCCCCACTGACGTATCAAGGTACTATAGATTCTTTGAAGACTGTACAACACAAAGGACGTTATTACAGAAATATATTAGTTAAAGAAGATACAAGCGAAAGTAAGACCACGGCCGCATGGGCCAGTTTATGGCATACGATTAACTAATACGCGTTGGTTGTACATGACCTTGGCAGGGAGCGATGATCTGTTCGATATTCAGTGTTTCAACTGCCGGATGATTTGGCTAGGGCTCAGTGACATTTCACTGGCCCTACAAGGCAATCATATCATGACATATTTACAATTTTAATAGTTGAAATCATGAGTCAATTGCAGCTAGACACCATGGAAAACCTGGAAGCACTGAACTGTTGAAGTTGGACATTAACACCACTGGATGCTGGTCAGCTCAGTGGTCTAATGGTTAAGCGCTCGCACGCGAGACTGATAGGTCCTGGGTAAGAATCTCACGTGGAGCGGGATCGTGGATGCTCACTGCTGAGGAGTCCCATACAAGGACGAAACGGCCGTCTAGTGCTTCCACGTTTTCCATGGTGGTCTAGCTTCAATTGACTCATGATTTCAATCAGTGAAATTTCTAAAATCTCCACAAAACCCCTTCTGATATATACAATTTTAAGATTAGGTCTATTTTTATTATAATAATACTAATAACGAAACAGACCATAATTCTACATACTTTACATAATGTCAAAAATATTATCGAATTAACTTGGATTAATTAAGATCATGATCAAACCATCAGAATATGGACTATTTATTGGAATCAATAACAATTAAATGTGAATTCATATCGAGTGAACTTGTTGTAGATAACTTCATTTAAACATTTTAACTGATACACTGAATTATTATTCTATCATGGGATAGTGATTTATCAAGATGAAAGATATCTTTACGACTGAAGTATTTTTCAAGCATAATAGTATATATTGTTCATTCATGCAATTTAGATGGATATAGGGGTATTTCATTTGAAAAAAAAAGAATTTCTTTCTTTTCCATATGTATCCATGAATTCAATTGAGATGCTTATTAGTGACATTTTGAAATGGATTTCGTGAAGGTTTATTAAGATGTTAGAATATGTGGATATAAATAGCTTTAGTGGATTAGTCATTGATGATAATGGAATGATACTGTGGTGTGAACTACTTTTATCCACATAAGTAGTATATAACGATGGTCAAGAAGAGAATGTATTTCAGTGGAAGATCGAGAGGGAAAGAACGGAAACGGGTATGAAAATGAATGAACAATGAAATCTGAGACAATGGACTGAGATTTACCAAAGGAACAGTCAAGTTTGAGAGAATTGATTGATATTTTGCAAATTAACTATTTACTGTATGGTTCTCAGATTTTAGTTAGATTTTCTGTAATGTTATGCTCAAACACAGTCGACTGTGCTCAATCGTGTTTTTGTTCACTACATTACCAGCACCGTGTTGCGCACAGACCATAGTCAAAATACAAATATCTTTTGAATTTGAAATTATTATCAAGAAAAGAATCCTGTCAAACGAGAAACTTAAAAGTTTTGAGTTCTATTGAAGTTGGGGCATTTTACTAGGAGAAATAAACAATAATTTCATTATCTGCATAGGGGGTGTGGAGATTATTAAGTTTTTAATTGAGACCATTAGCCATTTGAAGCTACACCACCATGGAAAACCTGGAAGCATTGGATGGCCGTTTCGTCCTATTGTGGAACTCCTTATCAGTTCACATCCCCGATCCCACCTCGCAAGATTCAAACCATGGACCTATCAGTCTCATGAGCGAGCAACTAACCACTAAATCACAGAGCTAGCCGGCATCCAACGGTGTTAATGTCTAACTTCAACTAATCCACGAAAGTGAGCGACACATCCACCATTGTCATCTGTGAGTTACTATCTCACAACCGACCCGGTTGTCACTGCCTCTCACTAAAAACCCAGGAAGTACCTCTTAATTTAATTTTCTACTTGACATTGTTATAATTAGAACTAACATACTCTATACGCATACACATGAATATATATAAATTAAACACCGACTGTCTAATTAACAAATGATTGCATCATAACGCAACCCTACAAATTTTCTTTGGTACTTTCTACTTCCCATTCTCAATAGTGATTAAATGTATATTTCAGAGTTTGAGAAAGTGTTTCCTATTGATAGATAGACACTACAATGTGTACTACTTTACCAATAGAGTATATATTGTTATTAGAGAATAATACAAATTCTTTTCATTGAAATACTTCAGGGTACTAGATCAGTATGACAAAGAACTATTTAAAAGTCATTTTATAAATTTACTTGGTATTATTTTACGTGAATCTTCCGCGTTGATGTATAGGATGACAATTGATCTGCATACTAAAGCTTCATATTGTCTTCTCTAGTTGACCTACCATTCACAAATGTGTTAAGGAAAAGCTTCCCGTTTACGCCATAGCTATATGGATCTGTTAGTTCAGTTGTTGTTGTGGAGTAGGTCACATTGATCACACAAAGCGAACACTTTCCAAAAACATCTCAGAAAATTAACCGGGAAATCTCGAAACGTCACTAGGTCACTTCAGGTGCACCTCAACAATTCTGGGCTTGTTGATCAGAACCAACCATTCTTTAGAAGATTTTACAAAGTCAAAAAACATTGAATCAAAGGGAGGTTGAATCAGAAACTTATACACTACTGAAGCGTTAATGCTTCATCAGTTCAACCTCGAACTCTGCATACTGAAGCAATACGTTCAATCAATCCAATAATAAGACACATAAAAATACTGTCCACATATATGTGCTCTAAATGTTATATTCAGGTAGTGAACTGTCTAAGACTATTTTGTGAATCACTCAACTTCCATAGTATGTCTCCTTTTAAACAAATTATTATTCTTTCAAAGTATGAATAGATTCATAACCAAATACAGGTGTCTAGGACAATACTTTACACATGATATCGCTGTCCTCCAAATGAATCCTATTAATAAGATTCATTTTCAACACAAAACTAACATTCAGTAAGACAATTTACAAACAAAAGAAAGAAAAATTAATGTAATCCACTTCTACAAAGATTTGTCAGTGTTAAAACAGATGTTTAACATGAATCCCGATTTTAAATGTGATATACTAGATACGCTAGAAATTGGGTGAAGACAACCAATTACAGAATATCTTGGTAAAATATGAGAACCATACATTAATTAGTTCATTTGCAAATCTTCCATCAATTGTCCATCATATTCTGTCTACTTTTCCCAATTCACAGTACGTTTATATTTCCATTTCAATTTCAATTTTCTTCAATTCTATTTTCCTCAGTGTTCTACTCTCAGACATTCAACTTTCACTTGATGTTACAGACTACCTATGTCGATAGTCATATATTATGCAATGTAATTACTTAGGTTATAGGATAGATATTCTTAGACTATTTCTTATTCAATGTTTAAATGAGAATAATAATTTATTTCACTTGGTGTTATTTTATTTGTATCTTGCTATTGATGTTTAGGATTGCAATTGAACCGTTTCTCGTTTGTTTATGTGTATCCTGTGCGGATTGCCTCAATATAGCACTAAGTCACAAGAAGGATATGAAAATCTTTAATTGAACTATCGCGTATCTATTTTCAGTCGATAAATGAAGCAGCTCAATGACCAATGAAATAAACATTTGTCGATTGTTATCTGACTGCTCACTTTCAGGTTCACTTGTATATCTGGCCCTCAAATGGCCTACTATGGCCAAGGGTGAGGAGAATCAGCATACCCTCTCCAAATGTTTTCACGTGACCACATGTATACAATCACTGCCAGGGAAGTCCACTCACTGCCTTTTCGCGACATCCCTGTTGTTTACGAAATCAGTAGGAGTGTAGTGGCTGTGCTTCGTTAATTAATCACCCTCGAACCGTTATCGTATAATCTTCAACGATGTTTGAAATCAGAAGGCAAAAAGATGCAGCTACTACAGTTTATTTAGTAGATAATTCGGACCAGACAGCAGAGAGGCAAAATGAATGAGCAAGCGAACTACGATTGTAGCAGTAGCAAGTAGTTGTAGTAGTAGTAGTAGTGATTGGGTGCAAATGTACACATATATATATGTATAGGAAAATGGATGAGTCAGCGAATAGATTAAGCAGTTAATAATGAAGCTAGCAGAATGAATACATGCGTAGGCGCTAAACAATGTTCAAGCATATGTATTTCATACAAGCATAATAATAAACATAGTACAACAAGTTGTTATACCATGGATGACTTTGTCCATTAAATAGGTCAACGAAAGACCTTGACTGAACTAAACTCAATTGCACGTGAGTCGCTATAATAGCTCCCCCCTGCAAACAAAGATATATGGAAAAATGTCTGTGTTTGCACAAAAAAATAGTAAACTGAGTAGGGTAGTTACAATCGTTTGAAAAAAAAAATGGTTTGTACAAAATTAAGATGAAGTTAGTGTGTGCTGTACATTTGGTTTGCGCCCGTCCGTGAGGTTATATAAAATAATAGCAATGCGGTATTACTTTACATTTTAAACAAAAATTATACGTGTAAGTGTAGGGGTACATAAGATATGTTGAGTTTTATAGCGTATAACATGAAATTAGTAATGCATGTGTATACAATGAAGTGGAAGTTATAATTAATATTTTAAATAGTAGAAAATTGTTAATAGAAGATTGCAGCGACATAATGTTGGGGCCATCTTACTCTTCGACCAGACTTTGTGGTTACTGGATTCTCTTTGTTTGTGTTCGTCGATGTCGTTGATGATTGGAACTGACGTTTCGATGATTCAACGGTTTTCGCAGTATCTGTATGTACTGGCTGATCGCAGGCTTCGATGAAAGCTGGTTTGACTCGGTCGATGCTAATTACATCCGTTTTTCCAGCTTTTTCTACCGTGATAGTTTTGCCGTCTCTTTTAATCACCTTAAATGGACCATCGTAGGCCGGTTGTAAGGGACGTTGCACATTATCCCTTCTGATAAACACATGGGTGCTGTCACTTAGTTGTTTGGGTATGTACACACGGCGTTGATGTTGTCTCGGAAGCGTTATCCTTAGACTACTCATATGCTGCTTAAGACGCTGTACATAGTCCGCTATATCAGTTGGAACGCTTTTACTTGCAGTGAAAAACTCTCCTGGCAGACGTAGTGTGGTTCCATAAACCAATTCTGCTGGGCAGCATTCTATATCTTGTTTGATTGTTGATCTTAAGCTCAACATGACTAACGGTAGCTTGCTGGCCCAATCATTATTGCTGATGACAGCTGTAAGAGAAGCTTTAAGTTGCCGATGCAATCTCTCTACCATACCATTCGACATCGGATGGTAGGATGTTGTGCGAATTCGTTTGATTCCGAGTAGTTCTGTGAGTTGTTGGAAGAGGCGGCTCTCGAATTGAGCTCCTCTATCGGTTGTGATATTAGTAGGTACGCCATAATGGGAAATCCAATGCTCTACTAGGGTTTTTGCGATAGTTTCGGCTGTAATATCTTTTATGGGCACAGCTACATGCCATCGCGTGAATCTATCAATGCAAGTGAAAATGTAACTGAAGCCATTCGAAACCGGCAGTGATCCTATAATATCGATATGTACGTGCTCGAATCTGTTATCGGGATGACGGAAATGACCTACTGCGGAACTGGTGTGGCGATGTATCTTAACGCTCTGGCATTTTATACACGCTTGCGTCCAATTACGAATATCCCGATTCATACTTGGCCATACAAAACGTTCGCTGATTAGTTTGATGGTGGCCTTTATTCCGGGATGTGAAATATTGTGCATGGCTTCGAAAATGTTTCGCCTTAGCGGCTTTGGAATAAATGGTCTTGGTTGACCTGTAGAAATATCGCAGATGATGCTTACTTCTTCCAATGGAGTTTCTTTGAGAACTAACGAGGTTGTATTGGTAGACTTTAGTCTGTTTAACTCGACGTCGATATTTTGTAATGCTGCTAACTTGTGATAATCGATTTCGGACTGGACGAGGGCGTTGACCATCGTTCTGGATAGCGCGTCTGCCACTTCGTTACTATTGCCTTTGATATACTGTATGTTAGACGTGAATTGGGAAATAAATTCTAATTGTCAGATTTCCCTCGGCGAGTAGTTGTCCTGTTTGGCGTTCAATGCTTTTGTGAGGGGTTTACGGTCTGTATATACTGTGAAAATGGTACCCTCAATCATATGTCGGAAATGTTTTGTTGCCAAGTAAATCGCTAGGAGTTCTCTTCCGAAAGTACTATATCTTGTTTGTGTCGGATTCAGTCTTTTCGAAAAAAATGAGAGCGGTTCCCATATGCCATTTACTAATTGTTGTAAAACGGCTCCTACCGCTACATCTGATGCATCCGTCATGATAGCTAACGGTGTTTCGCTCTTTCGTCTAGTTAGTATCACTTCTTTATTTAGTGCTTTTTTAGCGTTCTCGAATGCTTGGATCGCGTCTGGTGATAATTGGAATGTCCGTGCGTTTCCGCGTAATGCATCTGTTAGTGGTTGCAATATTGACGCGCAATTCGGGATAAATCGTCTGTAATAATTTATTAACCCGAGAAATCGGCGTAACTTTTTCCATGAGTCGGGTAGAGGATAATTCCTAATGGCGTCGACTTCTGTTGCTATTGGTGTGATGCCTTGAGAAGTTATATTGTGACCTAGGAACTGTAAAGATTCTTTTCCGAATTCACACTTCTCAATATTTATAGAAATGCCGTGTTCTCTGAGTCGCATAAATAATTGCCGTAGTTGTTGCATATGCTCATCCTTAGTGGTGCTAGCTACTAATAAGTCGTCGATATACGCGTATACCCCAGGTAAACCTCTAATGACCTGGTCGATAAACCGCTGAAAGGTTTGTGCCGCGTTAGTCAGTCCAAAAGGCATACGCAGGAATTCATATAGCCCAAATGGGGTTGTTACTGCTGTCTTCGGTATGTCTTGTGGGGCAACAGGGATGTGGTAGTATGCTCTGACTAAGTCGATCTTCGAGAAGATAGTAGTGCCTTCTATACTGTAGGTGAAATCATGAATGTGCGGTATAGGATATCTGTCAGCTACCGTTTGTTTGTTTAGTGCTCTGTAATCCCCACATGGCCTAATCTCTCCATTCTTTTTCGGGGCCATATGTAGCGGGGATGCCCACGGGCTGTTCGATGGCCTTATAATGCCTAGCCTCATTAGCTTGTCGAATTCCTGTTTTGCGATAGCTAGTCTTTTGGGATCTAACCTTCTTGGTCTTGCATTGATTGGTGGACCATTCGTTACGATGTGATGCTGAATAGAATGTTTGAGATCCGCTTTATTGTATGTTACTTTTACGAGTTCAGGGAACTCCCTTAACAACAATTTATATGGATCACCACAACTTTTATCTATCACAAGGTTCATTGAAACGGCTTCCGTAAGTATTCCTCTTATCGAAGTGGTTTGACTGCCGTTTATAAGTCTGTGTCGTCTAGAGTCTACTAGCAGGTCAAAGTTACATAAGAAATCTATGCCTATTATGGGCATCGATACGTCTGCTATGACAAAGTTCCAACGGTATGAAGCGCCACGTCCAAAATCTAGGGACAATTTCCGTTTACCATATGTCATAATATCTGATTTATTTGCTGCTCTTAGCACTAACGACGGGTTAATGTTTTTTCTTTCCTCGTTAAATGGAGGTACTACGCTAATTTCCGCTCCAGTGTCAACTAAGAATTGTGCGCCAGTGGTCCGGTCTTGTATATAAAAGAGGCGACTATTTTCAGGCATTATGTGTGTTGATGCTGTTGCCATTGATACTCGTGGGTATCGGTTACTATCCCTGTTAAATCTACAAGGTTGTAGGCACTTTCTAGCCCTGTAGCCGAACATTTGATGATACCAACATATCGCGGGAGTTGTGCGTCGTCTAGAAGTTGACCGGGTCCTTTCACGCGAACGATCTCGCGATGACCTTCGTGGCTTTTCTCTCTGCGTTAACTCTGAGAGTTTTCGGCACAAAACATTTATTTCCTTCTGTAGAGTATCAAGTCTATCGTCTACCGTCACATTGTGTAGTGGAGGGCTTGCTTGCTTGCTTCTTTCGTATATTCTATCGGCTATCTTTGCTATATTGTCTAAATCAGCATCCGTATCTCCCACAGCTAGGATCTGCTGTATATTTGCAGGGAGTCGGCGGAGCCACAGTTGATAAAAGAGATTATTGTCAATGTGTCTATCGCCAAGTAGACTTTTCATATAATTTTCTAGTTGTGATGGGGTTCTATCTCCAATTTGTACTTGGTTAAGAAGTTGTTCGACGGCTTGTTGGTCACTGAGAGAGAGAGTTTTAATTACAGCCTCTTTTAGCACGTCGTATGGTTTTTCTGTGTCTGGTTTTGCTAGTGCCTCTCGGACGCTGTCAGCTACTTCGTCTGGGAGTAGTGTGCTTGTCAGGCCGAACTTATCCTTTTGCAAAAGAATGCGGTTAGCGAGAAAATAATTTTCAAGTCTTATAAACCAAAGTTTTGGGTCTGCGATTTTAAAAGAAGGGGCAGGGAGGTTAAGAGACCTCACGGACGAGGCTTGCTGTACGCTTGAAACTGTGTTTTCATAAGACATGCTTATAAAAATTAAGTAGCACACGAAAATAATTTAACAATCACAAGGAAAAATAGACGGGCGAAAACAATGATAGTAAAAAAATGGCACAATTTATAAAATGGAACAGACTTACTAAATTGCACCAATATATCAATAGTTTATGAATAATTGTTATTTATTATGATTATAATTGTCACGTTTAATAATGTTTGCGAAATAATGTAAGTGTAATTAAAATAATAATATAAATCCACAGTTGTAATTATAGTTCATTTGATAATCCAAATTGAGATGAAGGTAGTCGAAATTTTGGAATTTGATTATTTCGTCAAAATTCGCTTCCCGTTCTCACGTCGGGATTACCAATTCTGTAGTGGCTGTGCTTCGATAATTAATCACCCTCGAACCGTTATCGTATAATCTTCAACGATGTTTGAAATCAGAAGGCAAAAAGATGCAGCTACTACAGTTTATTTAGTAGATAATTCGGACCAGACAGCAGAGAGGCAAAATGAATGAGCAAGCGAACTACGATTGTAGCAGTAGCAAGTAGTTGTAGTAGTAGTAGTAGTGATTGGGTGCAAATGTACACATATATATATGTATAGGAAAATGGATGAGTCAGCGAATAGATTAAGCAGTTAATAATGAAGCTAGCAGAATGAATACATGCGTAGGCGCTAAACAATGTTCAAGCATATGTATTTCATACAAGCATAATAATAATGATAGTACAACAAGTTGTTATATCATGGATGACTTTGTCCATTAAATAGGTCAACGAAAGACCTTGACTGAACTAAACTCAATTGCACGTGAGTCGCTATAGGAGAAAAAGCGAATGTCCGGCGCTTCAACCGAGTTGGTGGATATGGAGGATCCACCGATAGAATAGGAAATCCCTGATTCCAAATCACTGGTGCACATGGGCTTCAGGATACTGACGGAACAAAATGCGTATGAACCAGTTATTGGTCACCGGCTACCATGGAACTACATCTCCTTACGTTGCTCCACTGCATTGTAGATCACACATTTGGGTTGAAGGCTCAGGGAGTAGTCCATTAACAAAACCACCTGATTCGATCTGGACACCTGAGCAGTATCACAACTCACACACTAATCAAGTGACTTGTGTGACACATATCTATTCGATGTTCATTGGTACCAACAATTATATGATCCAATAAATGAATAATCTGGTAACAACTCATGGTTAGTACATTTTGCTGCTGAAATAACTACAATCACATATAAGTATCCCTGTATATTTCATGTTACTTAAAGCTTGAAATGTGAACCTGGAAGGTCACAGATATTATCACTTCTCAGGTTGTATATGGGAACTTCTGATGAAACTCAAATCACTAAATTATGGATATTCTCAACGAATATCCATGATCTTCACTGATTCTTAAAATCGCTTTCTATTCGAACAAATGATATATTCGCCAAGTTACATCAATGGGAATCTGACATCGTGTGACATTGTATAAACTAGACATCATTTAAGGGTTAAGTATTCAAATGGTGAATGGAATGTTATTTCCTTATCATTAATCATTGGAAACCAGACATAATACTTTGATGGTAACCTAGACATTGAAGTTGTTAATAGTTCAAAGCATGTGATTTGTCTAATTGCCAACTCAACTTTATTACCAGATTGAAGTCAATTGAGTTAAATAGAAAGCAATTCAGAGAATGTTAACCTTTCGAAATTATACTGTAGAGAATGGTTTAGATATTGTCTAGTAATATTTTTAGTTACTTGGTTATACGGCCATGAAAATAGCACTAAGATAGAAATAGTTCAGTTGGTCATAAGAATCTGACACGTTGATACAGTAAGATCCCGAAATTCCAAAATATTAGAAACAGTAACAGTATCCACAATGCTGAGGAGTATTACATTAAGGCGAAACGGTCGTCCAGTGCCTCCAGGTTTTCCATTGTTGTCTAGCTATAATTGACTCACGTTCGCAACCACTGAAATTAGTATGTGTAGTAGTAGAAAAATTAGGTGTAGAAATACAAAGAAAAGAAAGAGATGTGAAGAGATATTGCGATTTCGGGAATAAGCGAAGACAAAGTGTGAAAGCAACTCTTGCGAACGATTCCCAGTTAGGTCACGCAAAGTTTCCAACCACTGGTTAGAATAATCTCGTCGACCCAAACCACATAGTGTAAACCGAAATACACGGCTTAGTCTCAGCATCCCTGTTTTCCTGAATTTGACGAATAGTGAGTATTACTTGTGGATGTCATTGGGGATTATTGTCCTCTTTTATCAAATGGAACGATCAGAGACAGAGACCAGATGTATGGCATTACGTATCGAATTACGTATAGTTACCGGATTATAGCTTACATTTCGGTCCGTCTAACTGGTAAATCTGTACCACCGTTTTTCAAAGAATCCACAACTAATATATCTGGATCGTCGATTTAGACTAACTATAACCCTTTCAACCTAAGGTAAAGGCGGAGGATTTATGTCGATTTGCTATTCAGGTTGTTTGAAGATAATCAATAACTGAAGATTACCCAGAGGTCAGTTGAATATTTAATTGAAACGCTCTACATATTTGTCTAATCTCCTCGAGTGTCACTCAATAATAGTCTCATCTTTGTTCAAACTGGTCTAAATAATAGCCGCATTTTGAATCACTGTGTTTCTGATGTTGGTGTGACCTTGAACCACACAATTGCAAATTGTCATGCATGTCAATCGGTTATGATTAACACAAAACCTGACACATATGTGCATCAATTCAGTTTGGCACATCACGTCAGCACAAAATGATGAAATTATAAATTTTTTGATTGGGATCATGAATCGATTGATGTTAGACACTATTAAAAATCTAGAAGCTCTGGATCACCATTTCATCCTAATATGGGACTCTTCCTCAGAAGTGCTCACCCATGGTCACGCACATGGGATACAAACCGACGATCTGTAGTCTCGCGGGCGGGCGGGTAGGCGCTTAACCTTTAGACCAGTGAACCGAAATTCAACAGTACTAATGTCTAACTTCAATCGATTCATGATCTTCAGCAAACTTTTATCCATCGTCTGAGATAGATAACTGTTTCTACACAAAACGGATTGGACTCTTAGTAAAACTTTAAGCAATTCATTAAGTAGCTTGTCATTCATAAAAATAAAACCATTAATTATTTGTGTTTCTTTACAGCACTTGTTTAATCTGAAGACCAACTGAAGACCGCAAACTGATATCTGGTGCACAATCGCTTAAAATAAGTATTTTACATTTATCTAGCGTCCATCTATATTAACTCCGTTCATTATGAGGAAAGGATGGGAATATTGTTTCTGATATAATGATAAGAGTTTATAATGGAAACAACAATTGAAAACGGATCCAATTAAACATGTTTTTGAGAGTAATTACAAAAGTATTTCGTTTTAACTATAACACAGTTTTATGTGATGTACTCTATAAATTGATAAAGTATTCAAATTTTAGTGAGGCCCCTTATTTTGTAGTCATTCAGATTGGACGATGTTGTCGACGGGCTCTTCACATTGGTGGCCCGAGTTCTGACTCCAATTTGATTCGTATGAATGTATATAATCATCGACTTAAATAGCGTTAGTCAGTAACAGAATTAAATAAGTCAAATAACGAGAATGGACTACTGAATACATATATTTTGTATATAAAGCAAATGGAATAAAGAAGAGAGAAAGAACGCGCAGTGGAGATGACGGGTATGTCAACTCCATTTAGTCAAGCATCAATGAATATTTATAGGCACACAAAAAGAAGTTGAAGACGTGTGATGAGTAATGGTATAAGAAGTGTACACACAACTACACGCTCATATAAAACAGTCAAGATTGAGATAAACGAATAATTAACAAGGTCTAAACGTGACTTAACGGGAATGGATAAATTGGCCTGTCCGAATACGAGAATAAGATATATGGGCTCAACATGTCAACCAACACTGCAAAATCATAAAAAGAAAAGTTCAATATCTATTTCTTCATTATCTCACTGTATTTCATCAAGTGTATTTACATAATTTAAATCATGAACTACTGATCTTAGATGATAGATCATTATTGAAAGCCTGGAACCACTTGATATCTATGTTCATCTATTGTGGGGCTGATCATTAGTACACATTCATGATCATACTACATAGAATCAAACTGCAGATATTCCTTCTCACATATCAATGCTTAACCTCGAAAAATATAGTTTAAACATTGTTATTTTGATAAACAATAAAATTACATCTTCATCATAGTGATTTCTTATTGAATGATTAAGTAGCTAGTAAAATATTGAGAAAATATTTCCATCTGAATACACTTTCAATGAAATCACACTTCTACTTGAAATTTGTGTTGATGATATTGTTCAGAAGAACGATGGAAGCTCCATGATCAAACCATCCAGCTCACAGTATAAACCTCCATCAAAACCACACACACCTCAGCTATAAGTCGTCTCCATCATCACAGCTTCAATAATCTAATTCAAATAAATAAATAAATGAAATTTACAATGAATTCAATTTATTTAGTAGTTAAGTATTAACTAGCTATTTATCATTTTGTAAAGTATTATAATAATAAACTTCCAAATGAAGTACAACATACTTAGATAAAGAAATAAAGGTAATCAAAAATGTAATAATGAATTACTAGAATTTAAATAACATTTAAGCGTAACTAAATTTCGGCTCGGTGGTCCAGAGGTTAAGCGTTCACATTCTCGGAGTTCTAGTGAGAAGCTGTGAACAGTGAAGCTAATCAACTGTCAGGTAAAGACAGTTATCAACCTCAGTATTGTGGAAGATGTTCGCGCAATTCCGTTGATTGGTAGAGATTAGACATTACCACCATTGAATGCCAGCTCAGTGTGGTTCAGTAGGTTAAGCGTACGCGCGCGATACTGAGTGCCCTGTGTTCGAATCTCTCGAGGCGGGATCGTGGATGCGCTTCGCTGAGGGGTCCCACAATAGGACGAAACGGCCGTCTTGTGCTTCCAGGTTTCCATCGGTTGTCTAACATCAATCGATTCATGATCTCAATCAAAAGTGTCATTACTAATTAACAAATACTTTTATATAAACTAATTTAACGGTTTGAGTGAATAAAAACAAATGTTCACTGATGAAATGTTAAACTTGGAGTTATTCTATATAACTGTGTATATATTGCCAATTTCCAGTAGTATGCTGTATCTCATAATCAGAAATGTAATGCCTTATAACTTCAGGAGTTGTTTTATTTACAAGAAATTTATGAACTTCTCTCGATTAATAAGAGAATGTTCGTTTTATCATCGGGGAGTATAAACAACATCAGGTTAATCCTAACTTACAAAAATGCCTTCTCCTTCTTATGCTAATAGGGTCGATAACGTTAATCGACAATAATTGAACTGTTGATTGATTGTTTGATAGCCAGTCTGAAAAATACGGTACCTAAACCAATAATCGAGAAATTTCATTGTTTTGAAATATTTATTGATGAAATGTTCATTATTTGTGAGGAAAATATGGATCCCCAATGAAATGTTGGAGAAAACCAATGATTGTTTTTCGCTTAACTAAACTCGCATTGGAAACAGGTTAACTCGAGATTTCATTTCCTTGATCTCTTGTTAACACCTAACTATATCCTGAATAATCATCGACAGTTCAAATGAAAATTGCAATTATGAACATAGAATTTAAACAAAATATGGCTGCCAAAATCGTGAATAAATGAGTTTTAAAATCCTCGATGAAAACTTCCTATTCAGCTAAGCTTCATATTGTCTTCTCTAGTTGACCTACCATTCACAAATGTGTTAAGGAAAAGCTTCCCGTTTACGCCATAGCTATATGGATCTGTTAGTTCAGTTGTTGTTGTGGAGTAGGTCACATTGATCACACAAAGCGAACACTTTCCAAAAACATCTCAGAAAATTAACCGGGAAATCTCGAAACGTCACTAGGTCACTTCAGGTGCACCTCAACAATTCTGGGCTTGTTGATCAGAACCAACCATTCTTTAGAAGATTTTACAGTCAAAAAACATTGAATCAAAGGGAGGTTGAATCAGAAACTTATACACTACTGAAGCGTTAATGCTTCATCAGTTCAACCTCGAACTCTGCATACTGAAGCAATACGTTCAATCAATCCAATAATAAGACACATAAAAATACTGTCCACATATATGTGCTCTAAATGTTATATTCAGGTAGTGAACTGTCTAAGACTATTTTGTGAATCACTCAACTTCCATAGTATGTCTCCTTTTAAACAAATTATTATTCTTTCAAAGTATGAATAGATTCATAACCAAATACAGGTGTCTAGGACAATACTTTACACATGATATCGCTGTCCTCCAAATGAATCCTATTAATAAGATTCATTTTCAACACAAAACTAACATTCAGTAAGACAATTTACAAACAAAAGAAAGAAAAATTAATGTAATCCACTTCTACAAAGATTTGTCAGTGTTAAAACAGATGTTTAACATGAATCCCGATTTTAAATGTGATATACTAGATACGCTAGAAATTGGGTAAAGACAACCAATTACAGAATATCTTGGTAAAATATGAGAACCATACATTAATTAGTTCATTTGCAAATCATCCACCAATTGTCCATCATATTCTGTCTACTTTTCCCAATTCACAGTACGTTTATATTTCCATTTCAATTTCAATTTTCTTCAATTCTATTTTCCTCAGTGTTCTACTCTCAGACATTCAACTTTCACTTGATGTTACAGACTACCTATGTCGATAGTCATATATTATGCAATGTAATTACTTAGGTTATAGGATAGATATTCTTAGACTATTTCTTATTCAATGTTTAAATGAGAATAATAATTTATTTCACTTGGTGTTATTTTATTTGTATCTTGCTATTGATGTTTAGGATTGCAATTGAACAGTCTCTTGTTTGTTTATGTGTATCCTATGCGGATTGCCTTGATATAGCCTCACGTCACAAGCATTCTAAGGAAAGTTAGACAGTGGTAAGCAGTGAAATCCGAGACTTTTGTTTTGTCCTATTTGGGACTCGTCAGCTAGATGTACCTGCATCTCGGAGTGAACATCAACTCTGGAATGCAGATACATCTAGCTGACGAGTCCCAAACAGGAAGAAACACACGTCTTGGATTCCACTGTTTACCACTATCTATCATTGCTTTAAAAGAATGTTTTGTATTTGTTGATGTATTTTCATTGTTAAATTCAATAATTATTGTAAATATTCCAATGTATAAATAAGCTTAAGAATGAAATTCTAAGACCTTCTTTGTTCCTTTTTGTTGAACACCCTTTTTATTTATAAAGTAATTCATTTAATCATATTTGTGTATTTAATGCACGAATGATTATACTGTGTTTTTTAAAAGAAAGGAGATACCAGGTCATAGTTAATGCCATAAATTTAATAAAGGAAATAATCATAATGTAATCATTCGAATTGTCCTTAAATAATTTATTAAGGTTGAGTTTTAATTCAATAAACAAACGTTAGAAGCCATAAGTTTTTCGTCTTGTTTACAAATATAATTTAATTAATAATTGAATTCATGAGTCGATTAAAGCTAGAACACCATGGAAAACCTAGAAGCACTAGATGGCGGTTTTGTTCTAGTATGGGACTCCTCAGTAGTGCTCATTCACAACTGTGCTTGCAGGAACATCGGTCTTGTTCGTGAACGCTTAGACTGTAGACTACTGAGCTGGCATCCCACTGTTTTAATATCTAATTTCAACCAATCATTACGTGCTCGCTAGTGACTGACTTCAAGAGATATTTCCTGTAGTTCTAGTGAGGAACTGTGACCAGTGGAGTTCAACCGGGTCCGTTGTGAGCCAGTAACTCACTAAAGACAGTGGTGGACGATGGTGCGAATTTTGAGGATTGTTTGGAGTTAGACATTAACAGTGGTCTGGAAGCTAAGCGTTCGCGTGTGAATTCGGAGTACCCTGGTTCGAATCCATCGAGCGCGACCATGGATTCGCACTGCTGAGGAGTCACACGCTAGGGCAAAACAGCCATCTACTGCTTTCAAGTTCTCCATGGTGGTCTGGCTCTAAGCGACTCATGAATTCAACTACTTAATTACTACAGTCGCCACAAACCCTATTTCTGATTATAATTTATCTGTGTAGAATTTGAATTTTATTTTACGTTACGCTTCATAATTAGGTTACATTTAAATTAAGGGAATCATAAGTTCATTTGATATTGTTTGCTTATATTTTCTCATTGTTGTTTAGAACTGCAATTGATCAGTCTCTCATCAAACTGACGAGTCCCGAAGAGGGCGAAACGTGCGCCCTGGATTTCACTGCTAGCCACCAACCATCTTTGCTTATTGGGAATTTCATAGTTAGTAACCCTTTTGATGTTAAATTATATAAATCAGATACTTGGTAATTTCTTTTAAATATCAGACTAATATTATTAAAATTGACTAGCTGTATAATATTATGCTTAAACTCGACTTCCAGTTACTTAAAACTTTCACATACAATCAAGAAAAAATTTAGGTGTTGATTTGACCGCTAAAAAAGCATTAATAGAAACTAACCATAAAAGTGTAGTTCCTATGTTTGCCATCGGAACTACAAACCGATCAAAATTAGACATTTAAATTTTTGTGGCACTGGAAGACCGCTTCGTCCTAAAACAGGACTACTCTGTAGTGCACATCCACGACTATGTATGCGGGGATCAAACTATGCACCTTAATTTTCACCCACGAGCATAGTCTTCAGACTATTGAACCGGTGTGCAATACCATACAAGTATTAACTACGCACTGCAGAGGAAACCATACTAAGAAGATGTTATGATTCGTTAAGCTTGAATACTATTACTGATTCGTCTTACTCGAACGGAACGAAGGATCAATGATTAAGCGACTCGATAGCTACTCTGGTTCGCTGTCCATGGCTCTGCTAACTCGATTAAGAAGTCTGGGTAAGGTGTAGAAAGTGTATTCTTCAGACAAACAGTAGATAACAAGTCAAGTCAAGCACACAAATCAAGCGTATTTATACAAATATTTACAATCGATATTATCATAGAAAATTTTTAAACATTAATCAATGAGTCCATCAATTGACCGCTATTTAACATTTAATCGATAGTTCATCAATTGACCTATTTGGACATTTAATCGATAGGTTCATCAATTGACCCCAATACAAATATTTAAACATTTAATCGATAAGTTGATCGATAAGATAAAATTAAATATGAGTTTCGGGGATCTATCGTCCCCAACAGAAGAAACGGCCGTTCAGTGCTTCCTGATTCTCAATATTTCTATAACTTTAATTGGTTCGTGGTTTCAATGAAATCCAACAATTTCCACATTACTATACTGACTATTATATTTATTGTTTGTTTATCAAACTGTGCTGACCGAGTAAAGTAATGTATGCACTATAGCTTTCCCAGATATCTTACCCATAATCTATTTGTAGTAAGAATGGGATTTCTGAATGTTGAGTAACTGACATAAACTACAATGTACGTTTAGGAGCATAAGTAAATAGTACTAATGGATACCGAAAACTAAAGTAGCTTCTCTTTTCAAAGGGAAAATTATCTAATCATGTCATATTTATAAGTTCAGCCATCAAGCCACACACTATGATGAATAAACTCTGACAATAAATTGTTAATTCAATATAGAGCTACACAATATTTTATGGTCATCTAATAGAATATCTCTTCATTAAGTCAGTAATTATAAAATTCTTGAAATAACAGAGAACATTCGCAGGTGGATGTATTTCGTAATGTTGATCTCCTTGAGCTATATGGTCTAATTAAGAAGCTTTCGTCATTATTCTTAATATAAAGTTAATTTTTGATTTATTCTATGAGGATTAAACCAGTTCGTTCTGATACTTTTATTTCTGACTCATTACAATTGTAGATTTCGTTGTTTTCATATTTTCTTGTATTCATATTCGCTATTTTGTTGGGTTGACATCTGACCATCTGAATGTTTGACATTAGTTGATAAATAGAATGTCTGTCATTGTTTCCGTTGAATTTTTTTATTCTGAGAATGTCATCGATCCAGAATCGCAAAGTCTTCCTAATCCAATTTACATTTGATCTATCATGCCTTACTTTAAGAAGTTGCTTAATAAAATTTTCAGAGGACAAGGTAATAAGACAGTTATCTAGAACAAATGAGCAAGTAAAACCCACTTCATCTAAATAAAATGCTAATCTGAAAGTAGGACATCAAAAACAACTGGCTAAACCCTCATGGAATAAATCAAAAGTCTCAGTCCCATACGAAGTATGGAATGTTGTTCAGAAAGACAATAAACGCATCTTTATAAAACTGTACATTGAGAAACTTGGTAATTCAAAAGTAAACTTATGATTTATATCCAATTATAGATATAATGTAGCTTATATATATATATATATATATATATATATATATATATATATATATATATATATATATATAAAAGCTACATTATATCTATAATTGGATATAAATCATATATATATTAACCTAGATTTTTTTATTGAAATCATGAGTCAATTGAAGCTAGACCACCATGAAAAACCTGGAAGCACCATTACCATGTGCTCACTAGTGACTAGATTCGTGAGAAAATTCTCGGAGTTCTGATGAGAAGTCGTGACCAGTGGAGCTAAACCGTGTCCGGTAGAAACAGGTGTCTACCTCAGTACAATAGAAGATGGTCGTGCAATTTCGTGGATTGGTTGACGTTAAACATGAACACCATTGGTTACCTACTCAGTGGTCTAGTTGGTTAAGCGCCTGGTGCAAGACTGATAGGTCCTGGGTTTGAATTTCGCGGGGTACGGGATCGTGGGTGCGCACTACTGAGGAGTCCAAAACTAGGACGGAACGGCCGTCCAGTGCTTCCAGATTTTCCATGGTGGTCTAGCTTCAATTGACTCATGATTCCGATCAAAAACTTAACAAACTCCACTACCCCTCAACTGATAATTAACCTGGATTGTTGGAAAAGTTATTCTTCAAATATATATATGTATGCAAGTTATTCCATTTCTTTAAACTCCGCTTTTAGCTTTTCTAGGGCTATTGCCAATCCTAAGCCCAGGTAAAGAAGAAAGGTTGGGTGTGGGGTTAGCAACTTCATTTTCTAAATCTGTATTATTATTTCTTTTTTTATAATAACCCTTTTAATATTTACATGCAATTTTTCATAGGATAATTACAGAAATAAATTTTTATGGTAAATTATGTTCTTCATCTTTTTCTGTTTATCATTTGACTTCAGGGCGTATCCATGACCTAACTCTTTGGATTTTTATTTCTCTATTTTCCATTAAATAATGATAATGGGGGTAAATTCTTGACTGACAAATACTACTCGTATAATATGAATGATTGTTTAATTATTAAAAAAAAAACTTATTCCATTATTGATACTGGGACATGAATAAGGAAATAATGCTTAGATGAATGCTATATGTATATATATATGTATACCAAAACCAATATCCTTAACCTATAAGAACAATTACGTATTAGGATAGCGTTAGGCAAATTTACTTATATTTAAAAGAAAAGAAATATGAAAATGATGTTTATATTCAGTCATTTATGGATAGTTCATGGGTTCGAATCTCATGAGATGGGATCGTGAACGTACACTGCTAAGGAGTCCCACAATAGAATGTAATAGCTGTCCAATACTTGCAGATTTTCTATGGTGATCTAGCTTTAATTGACTCATGATTTTACCCATTAAAAGTATTTAATTCATCGATTATTCATATATATTTGTGTTTCAGTAATAAAATTCATCAGTCATTCCTTGTTTCTATGATCATATTAGTTGATCGATTGATGATCATCATGGTTTATAAGCTTTATAACGTAATTTTTCTTAAAAATTTTGGTTAGCAGTGAAATCCGAAAAGTACATGTTGTTCAATATTCAACTTTTGAACTAGATATACGTGAATATATAAGTAACGACAATCAAAGGTTACCTAACATTTCATATTTCAGCCTCAAGACTGGTTATATGTTTCCTTGATCTATAATTGGTATATACAGTGGGATGTATAAATTTTTTTAAAAATCATAAACAGAGCTTAGTAATATTGTCACTGACCTATATAAAGTTAATACTTATACAAGAAATCACTATTTCATCCCTTAAGATTGCTTATTCTACCACCTAACATGAAACATTAGTATTATATTGAAAAAAAGGTATGGTTTTATACCATAGATACATGCAGATAGTGGACAATGTATCATATTAAATGTAAGTTATATTTACCACAGTTTGATTTCACTTGAAATGTCATTAAAAATGTAATAACACTGAATGACCGTTTCTTTCCAATCTATTCGATCGTACGATCCTACGATCCAACCTATTCGATCCTACGATCCCATTATTTATTATGCTTAATACAATGAAAGTTAAACACAAAAATGTATCAACTACCAATCATTCTCTCTCACTTTTTGATTAATTTATCATCTAACTATCAACCCATATTCACTTGTTTGATTAGAATAGCACCTTTCTTTATCTACTTTAGGGCTATTCCTTTTTGTTACATTTTATTTATCAAAAAGGGTATTTTGTGGATATTACAGTAGTTTAATAGTTGAGTTCATGAGTCAATTGAAGTTAAATCAACATGGGAAACATGGGAGCAATAGACGGCCATTTCTTCCTATTGTGGGACTACTCATCACTACATATCCATGATCCTGCCCCATGGGATTTGAAAACTTGACCTATTGGTCACATGCGTGAACACAGCCTACTGCACCACACGGAGCCGGCATTCAATGGTGGTAATGTCTAATCTCTACCAATCAACGGAATTGCGCGAACATCTTCCACAATACTGAGGTTGATAACTGTCTTTACCTGACAGTTGATTAGCTTCACTGTTCACAGCTTCTCACTAGAACTCCGAGAATGTGAACGCTTAACCTCTAGACCACTGAGCCAGCATTTAGCTATTTTATTTTTGATTACCATTGTTTATCTAAGTATGTTGTACTTCATTTGGAAGTTTATTATTATAATACTTTACAAAATGATAAATAGCTGGTTAATACTTAACTACTAAATAAATTGAATTCATTGTAAATTTCATTTATTTATTTATTTGAATTAGATTATTGAAGCTGTGATGATGGAGACGACTTATAGCTGAGGTGTGTGTGGTTTTGATGGAGGTTTATACTGTGAGCTGGATGGTTTGATCATGGAGCTTCCATCGTTCTTCTGAACAATATCATCAACACAAATTTCAAGTAGAAGTGTGATTTCATTGAAAGTGTATTCAGATGGAAATATTTTCTCAATATTTTACTAGCTACTTAATCATTCAATAAGAAATCACTATGATGAAGATGTAATTTTATTGTTTATCAAAATAACAATGTTTAAACTATATTTTTCGAGGTTAAGCATTGATATGTGAGAAGGAATATCTGCAGTTTGATCCTATGTAGTATGATCATGAATGTGTACTAATGATCAGCCCCACAATAGATGAACATAGATATCAAGTGGTTCCAGGCTTTCAATAATGATCTATCATCTAAGATCAGTAGTTCATGATTTAAATTATGTAAATACACTTGATGAAATACAGTGAGATAATGAAGAAATAGATATTGAACTTTTCTTTTTATGATTTTGCAGTGTTGGTTGACATGCTGAGCCCATATATCTTATTCTCGTATTCGGACAGGCCAATTTATCCATTCCCGTTAAGTCACGTTTAGACCTTGTTAATTATTCGTTTATCTCAATCTTGACTGTTTTATATGAGCGTGTAGTTGTGTGTACACTTCTTATACCATTACTCATCACACGTCTTCAACTTCTTTTTGTGTGCCTATAAATATTCATTGATGCTTGACTAAATGGAGTTGACATACCCGTCATCTCCACTGCGCGTTCTTTCTCTCTTCTTTATTCCATTTGCTTTATATACAAAATATATGTATTCAGTAGTCCATTCTCGTTATTTGACTTATTTAATTCTGTTACTGACTAACGCTATTTAAGTCGATGATTATATACATTCATACGAATCAAATTGGAGTCAGAACTCGGGCCACCAATGTGAAGAGCCCGTCGACAACATCGTCCAATCTGAATGACTACAAAATAAGGGGCCTCACTAAAATTTGAATACTTTATCAATTTATAGAGTACATCACATAAAACTGTGTTATAGTTAAAACGAAATACTTTTGTAATTACTCTCAAAAACATGTTTAATTGGATCCGTTTTCAATTGTTGTTTCCATTATAAACTCTTATCATTATATCAGAAACAATATTCCCATCCTTTCCTCATAATGAACGGAGTTAATATAGATGGACGCTAGATAAATGTAAAATACTTATTTTAAGCGATTGTGCACCAGATATCAGTTTGCGGTCTTCAGTTGGTCTTCAGATTAAACAAGTGCTGTAAAGAAACACAAATAATTAATGGTTTTATTTTTATGAATGACAAGCTACTTAATGAATTGCTTAAAGTTTTACTAAGAGTCCAATCCGTTTTGTGTAGAAACAGTTATCTATCTCAGACGATGGATAAAAGTTTGCTGAAGATCATGAATCGATTGAAGTTAGACATTAGTACTGTTGAATTTCGGTTCACTGGTCTAAAGGTTAAGCGCCTACCCGCCCGCCCGCGAGACTACAGATCGTCGGTTTGTATCCCATGTGCGTGACCATGGGTGAGCACTTCTGAGGAAGAGTCCCATATTAGGATGAAATGGTGATCCAGAGCTTCTAGATTTTTAATAGTGTCTAACATCAATCGATTCATGATCCCAATCAAAAAATTTATAATTTCATCATTTTGTGCTGACGTGATGTGCCAAACTGAATTGATGCACATATGTGTCAGGTTTTGTGTTAATCATAACCGATTGACATGCATGACAATTTGCAATTGTGTGGTTCAAGGTCACACCAACATCAGAAACACAGTGATTCAAAATGCGGCTATTATTTAGACCAGTTTGAACAAAGATGAGACTATTATTGAGTGACACTCGAGGAGATTAGACAAATATGTAGAGCGTTTCAATTAAATATTCAACTGACCTCTGGGTAATCTTCAGTTATTGATTATCTTCAAACAACCTGAATAGCAAATCGACATAAATCCTCCGCCTTTACCTTAGGTTGAAAGGGTTATAGTTAGTCTAAATCGACGATCCAGATATATTAGTTGTGGATTCTTTGAAAAACGGTGGTACAGATTTACCAGTTAGACGGACCGAAATGTAAGCTATAATCCGGTAACTATACGTAATTCGATACGTAATGCCATACATCTGGTCTCTGTCTCTGATCGTTCCATTTGATAAAAGAGGACAATAATCCCCAATGACATCCACAAGTAATACTCACTATTCGTCAAATTCAGGAAAACAGGGATGCTGAGACTAAGCCGTGTATTTCGGTTTACACTATGTGGTTTGGGTCGACGAGATTATTCTAACCAGTGGTTGGAAACTTTGCGTGACCTAACTGGGAATCGTTCGCAAGAGTTGCTTTCACACTTTGTCTTCGCTTATTCCCGAAATCGCAATATCTCTTCACATCTCTTTCTTTTCTTTGTATTTCTACACCTAATTTTTCTACTACTACACATACTAATTTCAGTGGTTGCGAACGTGAGTCAATTATAGCTAGACAACAATGGAAAACCTGGAGGCACTGGACGACCGTTTCGCCTTAATGTAATACTCCTCAGCATTGTGGATACTGTTACTGTTTCTAATATTTTGGAATTTCGGGATCTTACTGTATCAACGTGTCAGATTCTTATGACCAACTGAACTATTTCTATCTTAGTGCTATTTTCATGGCCGTATAACCAAGTAACTAAAAATATTACTAGACAATATCTAAACCATTCTCTACAGTATAATTTCGAAAGGTTAACATTCTCTGAATTGCTTTCTATTTAACTCAATTGACTTCAATCTGGTAATAAAGTTGAGTTGGCAATTAGACAAATCACATGCTTTGAACTATTAACAACTTCAATGTCTAGGTTACCATCAAAGTATTATGTCTGGTTTCCAATGATTAATGATAAGGAAATAACATTCCATTCACCATTTGAATACTTAACCCTTAAATGATGTCTAGTTTATACAATGTCACACGATGTCAGATTCCCATTGATGTAACTTGGCGAATATATCATTTGTTCGAATAGAAAGCGATTTTAAGAATCAGTGAAGATCATGGATATTCGTTGAGAATATCCATAATTTAGTGATTTGAGTTTCATCAGAAGTTCCCATATACAACCTGAGAAGTGATAATATCTGTGACCTTCCAGGTTCACATTTCAAGCTTTAAGTAACATGAAATATACAGGGATACTTATATGTGATTGTAGTTATTTCAGCAGCAAAATGTACTAACCATGAGTTGTTACCAGATTATTCATTTATTGGATCATATAATTGTTGGTACCAATGAACATCGAATAGATATGTGTCACACAAGTCACTTGATTAGTGTGTGAGTTGTGATACTGCTCAGGTGTCCAGATCGAATCAGGTGGTTTTGTTAATGGACTACTCCCTGAGCCTTCAACCCAAATGTGTGATCTACAATGCAGTGGAGCAACGTAAGGAGATGTAGTTCCATGGTAGCCGGTGACCAATAACTGGTTCATACGCATTTTGTTCCGTCAGTATCCTGAAGCCCATGTGCACCATTGATTTGAAATCAGGGATTTCCTATTCTATCGGTGGATCCTCCATATCCACCAACTCGGTTGAAGCGCCGGACATTCGCTTTTTCTCCTCCCGATTTCGTAAACAACAGGGATGTCGCGAAAAGGCAGTGGGTGGAATCCCGTGGCAGTGATTGTAGGCACGTGGATTAGCTCCACTGATCATGGCTACTCACTAGATGTCCGAGAGTTCCCTCACGAAGGAAGTCACTAATGAGCACATTGTAATTATCCGTTTTTATTGGTCGTGTAGATGGTTAAGTTTTTGATTGAGATGATGAACCGATTGATTTTAGACAACCGTTGAAAACCTGGATGCACTGGATGGCCGTTTCGTCCCATTGTGGGACTCCCCAGCTGTTCGCGTTCACGATCCTGCTCGCGGGATTCAAGCTCAGGGCTAATCCGTGTCGGGTCGAAACAGGTATTAATCTCAGTACAATGGAAGCTAGTCGCACAATTTAGTGGATTTTTTGAGGTTAGACAATACCACCATTGAATGCCGGCTCAGTGTGGTCCAGTAGGTTAAGCGTTTGCGCGCGAGACCGAGTGCCCTGTGTTCAAATCCCGCGAGAGGAATCGTGGATATACACTGTTGAGGAGTCCCACAATAGGACGAAACAGCCGTCCTGTGCCAGCGGTTGCCTAACATGATCATGATCTCAATCAAAATTTTAACAATCTCCACAACACCTAAAACCTAGTAATTACACTACTTATTTCATTCAAATAGCTTATTCAAATGGTATTCCTAGACCACCACATTTTTGGAGTATCGTTAGTAAGATTGTTATAAAGGTCATCGGCTGTAGGGCTTCTAAAAAATAATACCTTTCACCATGATGCATCGTTATTTTTTTACATTAGGATCTTTCAATTCTCAGGGTAAAGTTTAATTGGTTTAAACGACTTTTTCTGATTATTATTTTTTGTGCAGAGGTTCTTTTTTAAAAGATGGAATTTTAAAATGCATAATCAACGCTCCTACCTTACCCAGGCTTGTGACCTGTAGTAATCTTAAAGAAACTCCAGGTGAAATTTGTTTATGATTAATCATTAGGACTGCTTTTCGACTTAACAAAGTTACTAATTTTGTTATTTTATGCATAGTTAATCAAATTTTAGGTTATCATATACTCACTAGTGACTTACTTAATGAGGTATTTCGTGAAGTTCTAGTAAGAAACTATGATCAATTGAGTTCAACCATGTTTCTTATGAGCCAGTGATTCACTGAAGACAGTGGTGGACGGTGGTGCAAATTTCGTGGATTGTTTGAAGTTAGACGTTTACACCGTAGAATGTCGGCTCAGTAATCAAGAGGTAATTACATAAATATTTACATGTAATTATAACTCTTGAACATCCACAGGTTACTATACGTGAATTGAACCAAACGTCATAAAATGAATTCATCTTATTCTGCTTAAATATCTAATGTATAACCAATTATATACCTTGTCAATTTTATTATTCAATTTATTTAAATAAACAATGATTTAAAATTCATAAAATAAATATGGCGGTAAAATGATTGAACCGGAAACAATAAACTTAATTATTATATAGTTAGTAATATGATGATTGATAGCCAAATTTTAATAAGTTTACATAACTAAGGACGGTTACGTAAATGGTTAATGAAATCACAATTGATTGATCACTGGTTGGTCATCAATGTCATGTTTGTCTAGTCCTTATTTAGTGCAGATTGAATGTCATCGACCATGTTGCAATGTGTCCACCAGTCCAGGTGATTCGACATTGCGGGCACTATATATTGAGATTAGATGGTGGTTGGAGGTAGTCGACAGAGAACCCTGGACCCGGGTTTCGTGCTACTTGGCACTCGTCAGCAAGGTGTATCTGTAATCTTGAGGAAACTGGTGCTTCCTGGCAGATTCGATCCCATGTCACCCAGCTTCACAGTCAGAGACGTTACCACTGAGCTATCCGAGCCACAACTGACCTCCTGTAGGACTGAGGTGTAATCACAGTTGATTGATTACTGGGTGGTGATCAATGTCATGCGTGTCAAGTCCTTATTTAGTGCAGATCGAATGCTATCGATCATGTTAATGAAATAAATAAAATAAATAATGCTTGAACTTGGTGTTACCTTTTTAAGGCTGAATGTTGGTAATTGTAAAATGTATATTTAGCATCGTTTGAATCATTCATTGTTAAATAACCACTATCTGTTTCATGTACTTATCAGTCTAAAAAGATTGTATTTCAATCCGAAGAGTGTGTTAGAAATTTAAAAGAAAGCGTATATAGTTTACATCACGGACTGATTGTCATTAAGCAGTTAGTGGGACTCTTTGTAAATGCATATTTACGAATTCACTAGGGGATCAAACCCATAACTTTTAGATATTGCTGCGAACTTTTAATCTCTAGACGATTGATTCGACATCTATATATTCAACTTCATTCAGTTTGAAATATTGTATAACTATCTTTCAGTAACATTCATGATTAATTGCTTCACACCTGATAACGTTGAACTCCACTGTTTACAGTTTCACTCTAAAATCTTTGGAACTACCTAGTCGATACAAGTCACTGGCGAGGAAATTATTCCTGAAGCGTGAAGCAGTTAACTGTCGGTAACTTTTGAAGATAGTCATATAATACCCTGAACAGATCAAAGTTAGACTTATAAACTATGACATGACATCCCAGTATTCTGGTGGTTAAGCTCAGATTGAAAGATTTAAAAATCCTGTGTATCCGTACGGCTGAGCAGTTTCATACTAAGACGAAATAGCTGCCACTTGGTTTTACGTTTGCACTGTTTGTTACATTAAAACATATTAGTAATCATAACTCCAAAATTTCAAAAAACTTTCACTGATTGAAATCATGAGTCAATTGAAGTTAGACCACCATGGGAAACCTGGAAGCACTCGACGGCCGTTCCATCCTAGTATGGGACCCCTTAGCAGTGCGCATCCACGATCCCACACCCCGCGAGATTCGAACCCAGAATCTATCAGTCTCGCTTCAGGCACTTAATCAACTAGACCACTGAGCCGGCAACCAACGGTGTTAATGTCTAACTTCAACCAACCCACGAAGTTGCGCCATCGTACACCATTGTCTTCAGTGGTCTAGTTGGTTAAGCGCCTGGTGCGAGATTGATAAATTCTGGGTTCAAATCTCGCGGGGTGTGGGATCGTGGATGCGCACTGCTGGGGAGTCCCATACTAGGACGAAACGGCCGTCCAGTGCTTCCAGGTTTTCCATGGTGGTCTAGCTTCAATTGACTCATGATTTCAATCAGTGAAATTTCTAAAATTTCCACAAAACCCCTTCTGATAATTCTTTAGAACGACAATTTTGTAGCATGTCTTGAAAAGAGAACATAATTCAACTAATTCATTTCGTGATTAAATCTATTAAAATCTTATCATAGTTTTTTTTTCTTGATTAATTTAATTTATCTACGAATTCCACTCGTTAAACTAATGAACCAATAAAAAAACTGGAGGATTTATGGAATATACATTGACTATCGAATATATGCAATTATACATGTTAATGATTATATTATATCTTCCCTATACACTATTTTTCTTTCATAACCTGTGATTATATCATTTTCTATTTGTTATCAATTATAAAACATTCTATTTATTAATAAACTTAAATAAATTCATATCAGAAGGGGTTATTTTATGTGTGGATATTATAGTCATTTTAATAGTTGAGATCATGAGTCAATTGAAGCTAGACCACCATCGAAAATCTGGAAGCACTTGTGTTATAACTTGTGACCGCCAATTAGAGGACAGTGACTTATCGATCGAATCAATGACCCGTAAAACATGTGCGAGCAGCCTAGAGTTCTGGTTGGTCCTGCTTTCCGCCTAGCCCAGCCAGTTAAGTCCAGAACACAAGTCTTAACCTCTGCGATATAAATCATTATATTCCAAACATACTGAGTTTTTATACCAATCAAACAAACCACAACGTACCAATAAAATATGAAACAACATTTGTACAAGAATTAGCCAGATGTCGCTGTGAATGTAGGAGGTAGTGATTAATAGACAAGGCATAACTCAAGAATGGTAAAACGTATAGTAATAGTTTATAGGTCAAAACAAACCTTATAATGAGAGGAATATGAATATGCATAGCTTAGTTACTTAATAATTATACAATAGAAATATACGTTCAGTATTGGTCCATCAATAGATCCCAAAAGTTACCATTCATTATTCTTGTCGGGACATAACAACTAGGCGGCCTATTTGTTCAATTGTAAGAATCCCCGTGAGTTGGGATTGTGAATGTATACAGATGAGAAGTTCTACAATAAGATGAAATGGCCGTCTAGTGCTTCCAGGTTTTCTATGGTGGTTTAGCTTAAACTGATTCATGATCTCAATTATTAAAATTAAACAAATTACTCAAAATAAATTATTGTGAAATGTTATTCATATTTTGAAGTTATTTACTGTTCATAAGTAAACTATATAACTGTACAAATGATCATTTGATTGGTAAAATTCCAGTTTGTTGAACTTTGATTATTAATATTGGATGTGTTCATCAGGCTTCGAACAATAAGATCCTGAGTTTGAGTCCCGGATGTTTGATCGTAAATATGTAGTGATGAGGAGTCCCATACTAAAACGAAATGATCGTCCAATGCTTCTAGATTTTCAATGTATATATCTAGCTTAGATCGACCCATGAATTCAACTTTGAAAAAAAAACACAACAAGAAGTAGATGTTTCACCTTCACACATTTGTTAGTTAAATACAATAGTAGGTGACTACTGTCATAAATTTGTACTGATCCGATCATAATCTGTAATTTCTAACATGTGAAAAGTAGAAAGAAAGAAATTTAGAATAAAGATTGGTATTCTGTCATGACTTTCTAATAACAGTTTATACAATACTTCTCATTTTATTGTAAAAAGTGCACAAAAATATATGAATTAGATATCGTTTTTACACTCATGTATTGCTTATTTAAAATATCTCACTACTTTGAGAACACTATTCTCATTACCATTACATAATTATGCTTGTTACTCTCAATGGAGAATAGGCCAACGATCAGCATTCTCCAACTCACTCTGTCCTTGGCCTTCCTTTTTAATCCCATCCAAGTGTCGTTTATTCTTCTCATGTCTGTCTCCATTTATCGGCGTAACATGTACTTTAGTCTTCCTCTTCTCCTCTGACATTGAGGATTCCATGTGAGGGCTTGTCTTGTGGCACAGTTGGGTGCATTCTTCAATATGTATCTTATCCACTTCCAGCGCTTCTTCCTGATTTCTTTCTTCACTGGAATCTGGTTTGTTCTCTCCCATAGTAGGTTGTTGGCGATCCCAACGGATCACCATATTACTATTATTTCACCGACTTTAACATTGTCACTATTTGAATGGTATTTTCTATTGGTCATATTTGAACAAAATATATCTCCATTAGAAATTTTAGAGTCCCCTATTACAACAAATACTGTTCATCCACTAGTTTCATTCAGCATATTATTCATTATGATTTGTCACGATTAATCACTACATGTAATTGGATTATTTAAGTTAGCCTTTCTTAACAACCTTTCGTTTGAAATGCATGTATGATGTTCAAAAATGGTCCGAATATTGCAAAATCAGGTAATACTAGCATGATAGAAGAACCCATAGGTGACAAAGAAGTAAAGAATGATAGTTGTTATGAAAGATATGGTTTGCGTGCGTGTAGATGAAGCACGATATGAGACTTTTAAAGTGGCTAATTAGAGGAAGAGAAGCCTTCCACGGCAGATCGTTACGTGGTCTGGTGCAGATGCTTGACTGAGGGACTTCAGCTGTTTTATATCAAGCAAAATCAATTAGGTTTGCAATAATGTCGAAAAACATTTATTTCTAGGAATCATCAACCGATGTAGGTAGTTAGTTGAGATTGAAAGCAATGAATAAGTGTAGTACTACTTATTTTCATTATTACAATACAAAGTTGACAAAATAGAAATTGTCTGTTTGATATGTATTTTAACACATGGATTCACGACTTCACTTGATTTGTGTGTGAGCTGTGATACTGAACGGGTGCCTAGACTGAAGCAGGTGGTTTTCTTAGAGGGTCACACCCGAAACCTTCGACTTAAAGGTCTAATCCACAAGGCAGTGAAGCAACGTTAGGAGATGCAGTCCCATGGTAGTCGGTGACCAAAAAATGTTTCCTTAGGATCCTGGAACACATGTACACCACTGGTTTGGAATCAGGCTTTTCCAATTCCCCTAGAAGGATCCACCATGTCCACCAACCCTGTTAAAGCTCCGTATATTTGCTTTTTGTCATCTCAATTTTTTAAACAACACCCCTGCATCTAGAAGGCAGTGAGTAGGATTTCCCTGGCAGTGACTGTATACGTGTGGCCATGTGCGAATATTTCGAAAGGGAGAGCTAACTCTCTTCAATCTCGGCCGTACCAGAGCACTTCGTAGCTATTAAGTTTTTAGAGTTGGGATTTGCCTCTTATAAATAATTCACAAAAGAAAAAGAATTAAACATGTGATACATTTACCACTATGATTTTTACTATGCTACTCATTTTCTGTCTTATTTGTATTTTGCTTTTTAAAAAAAGAAACTCAAAAATCTCGTTTCTTATTCTATCTGATTCGTTCTTTATATTATTGTAGCTGAACTCTTAATTTTGTTGAAAATAAAATGGAATCATATGAATACTTTTATATCCTATGAAATTGATTTCGTGCATGAAAGCATTCATTACTAGAAGAATATAAGAAAAGTAACCAATATAATTTTGTAGCATAATACTCTTTTGATAAAATAGCAATAAATAAATTATATTACGTCATTCATGAGTCGATTGAAGCTAGATCACCATGGAAAATTTGAAAGCATTGGACGGCCGTTTCGTCCTAGTATGGGACTCCTCAGTATTGAGAAGTAGTGACCAATAGAGTTCAACCGGATCTGTAGTGAGATAGTAACTCACTGAAGACAATGGTGAATGTCTCGTTCAATTTCGTGGATTAGTTGAAGTTAGACATTAACACCGCGGTTAAGCGCTCGCGAGGCGAGGTCATGGATGCACGCTACTGAAGAGTCCCACAATAGGATGAAACGTCCATCCAATGCTTCCAGGTTTTCCATGATGGTGTAGCTTCAATTAACCCATGATCTCAACTACTAAAATCATTATAATATCCACAAAACCTCTTCTGATATAAATATTTTATGACCTTATTAACTCTATTGAAATCTTCGCTACGTCATGATACATGTATTCATCTTTAATCACCTTGTTATGTATAACTTTGTCAATAGGTTTTAAGCAACTGATGGGAACCTAACGAAATAAAATGAATTCATATTATTCTGCATCAATCTTCGTTTTTACTCTCTTTATTATAGGATTGGTTGAAATATACTTCACTTAAGTTTGTTTTCTAAAGAATAGACCATTCGTCTGATATCCTATGAAAACTAACTTTTAAAATAGACTTTATACGTGCTGAATATGTTCAATAATAATATAAGTTACATTAATCACAGAATTATAAATCCACTGTGTAGTAAACTTTCGCACAAAGTTTTATGTTGTTTATTGTCTGATGTTTTGTAATTGAATTCAATCAGTAGAGAATACTTAACTTAGACTTTATGCCACCCGGTAATCACTACCTAGGCGTACCTACATTTGACAGAGAACTGATGGTCCTTAATGAATTCGAAACTGAGTCACTAGGTTTTTAAAGTTCAAGACATTATTATTGAACTGTCAGGAAACCCAGGTCCAGAGTTTGATGCTGACTACCTACAAACACCTATCAACCAAACATATTGCGGGCGATGTTGGGTCATTTTGATTAGTAATTATTGATCAATGGAATTCAATTGGCAATAAGAATTAGACAACTATGACATTAAACAATCAATCATTCATTTCGTCAATTTCTGCCATGAATCATGAACAATGAATGAAATTAAATTTTAAAACTGTTAATAATTTGTGATGAGACCACCGTTGGAAACCTGGATATACTGGACGGCTATTTCATCCTATTGTGAGACTCCTCATCAGTGCGCATCCACGACCTCGCTCGTGGGATTCGAACCCAAGGCCTTCGGTCTGACGCGCGAACGCTTAACCTCTAGACCACTGAACCGGCAGGCATCCAACAGCTTTCCTGTCTAACCTCAACCAATCAACGAAATCGCGCGACCATCTTCCATTGTACTGAGACAGATACCTGTCTCTATCCGCCGTGACCAGTGGAACTAGTCCGTGTCGGGTCCAACATGAATCGGCTCATGATCTTAATCAAAAACTAGTATTTCTGGTATACATTTCATTACAATTAATCTAAAACACCGTATCATTTTATAGGAATACTAAGTTGTCTAACAAAATTCAGTACTTTCCTGAAGGATGAATAAATAGCCATAGTAATGTATTTATATGACTACGATTAACTTAATAAAGAAAATATCAATACTGATTAAGTTATAAAAAAGCTGACAAATAGCCGGATAACTCACAGTTCAATGAATTATCTTTGATCAATAATACGCCCACAAGATCAGTGTCAGTTTGAATTAACAAACAGCAATGAATGTAAGGTAACTTTCAGAACATCACTTTTTATACATTTTGTGGAGTGAGCATAATAGTTCAGTAAATAGAGGCAATATCATGTAGTATATTAGGGAAACAAAAACTTTTCGATTAAAAATAGAGCATGCTTAACTCAAAGCTTACCCGCGTGGGAAGAGCAAAAGATATGCTTCAATACTTTATCGAAAAACTAACTCCATTTCTTATCAGTCTCATTATATTTTTTAACAGTGAATAAAATTTTTCGTTAGGTTGATGTATTAACAATGTGTATTTTATGTATACACTATATTTCGATAGATGTAATCTTATACAATGTCAACTTATACATTATTTAATAGTTGAGTTGTATCGAGTCACCTTGATTGGTGGCCACATTGCAACATGATCGATAGCATTCGATCTGCACTAAATAAGGACTTGACACGCATGACATTGATCACCACCCAGTGATCAATCAATTGTGGTTACATCTCAGTCCTACAGGAGGTCAGTTGTGGCTCGGATAGCTCAGTGGTAACGTCTCTGACTGTGAAGCTGGGTGACATGGGATCGAATCTGCCAGGAAGCACCAGTTTCCTCAAGATTACAGATACACCTTGCTGACGAGTGCCAAGTAGCACGAAACCCGGGTCCAGGGTTCTCTGTCGACTACCTCCAACCACCATCTAATCTCAATATATAGTGCCCGCAATGTCGAATCACCTGGACTGGTGGACACATTGCAACATGGTCGATGACGTTCGATTTGCACTAATAAGGACTAGACAAACATGACATTGATGACCAACCAGTGATCAATCAATTGTGAATAGTTGAGTTCATGAGTCAATTGAAGCTAGACCACCATGGAAAACCCGGAAGTACTAGCGGGCCGTTTCGTCCTAGAATGGGACTCCTTAGAAGTACAAATCCACGGTCCCACTCGCGAGATTCAAACCGAGGACTTTCGGTCACGGGCGCGATCGCTTAACCTCTAGATCACTGAGTTGGTATCTAACGATTTTAATGTCTAACATCAACTAATCCTCGAAATCGCGCTACCGTCTCGACAAAAATCCTCTTATAAAAGAATATTTGACGAAATTGGTCAGATATCAATAGATGTATCTCAATATTTAGTTTTATTTTACAGACATAAATAATACTATAACTATGCCTCTTGGTAATTACCTATCACTGTATTTATCTGTCGTACTTTATGGAATGGGTAAACATATATGCCAAGTCTCACGGTTTTTATAGTGGTCTGACATAAACAATATTCATTTATTTGGTTGAAAAAGATATAGATTAGGAAACGGTGATATTAAGTTTGTATTTATCAGAGGAACTGATTTAGTAAACATCGAAATTTCGGATTGTGTCAATTCAAAATATGCCGGTGAATTTTAGTTAATATGGATTTCAAAGCCACCTATGATCAGTAGGGATACTGAAATGAACTCCGTTTATCAACTTATATAAGAAACACCAACCACTCATATAAATAGAGGTCAACTAAACAATGCACTCAAGAGATTTATAAATAACAATTAACGTTAGTAAAGCAGGCTGGTTTAATAATTTTAGTTGAATTAAATAGCTTCACTTCGACGAGACTCAAGTAGTGATGATGTTTTCCAGGACGATGATTAAAGCTTCGCAATTAGTGATTCTATATATAATTCATCACTAACAAGGTAATTTTATCCTCTCTTATAAAAAGATCACTATTTTTCCAAACTAAACTGAAATGCATCAACCTATTGTTCATTCGTATTTGACGTCAATCTACGTTGACAAAGAATAAGTAAGAAATGATGTCATTATTGTTTTCTAGTACAAGATATCTCTAATCATTTGACTAAAGTCACTTATCCGATTATCAAATTTTTGAATTAGACTACTAATTAATCTTTATCAACATACTATTTATTCTTCTTACAATAAAAAAGAGTTGATTTTACTCACTTAAGACAATGTTGGACGGTGGCACAATTTCGTGGATTGGTTGAAGTTAGACATTAACACCGTTAGATGCTGGCTGGCTCAGTGGTCTAAAAAGTAAGCGTTCGCGCACGAGACTGATAGGTCCTGGGTTGGAATCCCACTAGGGGGATCATGAATGTTCACCGCGAAGGAGTCCCACAATAGGACAAAATGGCCGTCCAATGCTCTCAGGTTTTCCATAGTCGTCTAGCTTCAACTGACTTATGGATTCGATTAAGTTAATTTTAAGTCTTATTTAAATAGACATTATTCATAGTGAATGTCTGCACGCAATCTATTCGTATATTGAAAAAAATTGTTCTATGCAAACGTTTATAAATTAAAAATTGATTCCCTTTTATCATGTGGGACGAAGTATTAGTTATTGTGAAATATATACAAAACCATTTTAGGGTCACCCTTACTATTAAATGACTTATGTCGTACATAACAGTTGTTTTTTTCGATTATTTCATCATATGACCTCAGTTGGAGTACTAATGAAAACTACAAAGTAATGAATAGTTGTTTAGGACTTTTCATGAGTATCTATCCATTAACTCGGTGACTGTTAAACCAATGATGCTTAGGTTTTCCATTTAGTACCTGACTATCAGAGGAGTTCTAAACTAGACTGAAACATTTGTTCGCTCCCCCTGGTTTGCAATAGCATATCGACCAAGGCTAATAACTGACGAGTGTCAACTATAAACTTAACTAGCCTGTTCGAGATCCTTTGTTAAATTAACCATTGATAATTACGTGTACCTTTCAAAAAAGTCGTATTACGCATTCTTTTATAAAAGAAATATAAATAGCATACAGAGAAATTGGAATACCTTGATTTTTATCCTTGACTTTGATATGAGTCGAGACTATTAAACAATTGCATAATAATACCAAAAAGAAATGATTATGGTTTCTTAATATGTAATAATTTCCAAGTTGATGATATTGTGGTATGTGCTACTTATATTGACATAAGTAGTATGTGATGTTAGTCGTGAACAGAAGGTCTGACAGAAGAGAGACAAGAGGATCAGACAGTAAAGAATGGAAACAGGATGAAATTTGTATGAAAATGCAAGAACAATGAAGTCTGAGTCATTATGAGACAACTGATAGACATTTTGCAAATTGCGTATTTACTATTTGATTGTTAGATTTTATTAACAAGTCCTGTTATTTTGTGTCAAATACATTCGGTAATCCCCACTCGTGTTCTGTTCACTACAATATCAATCCCTAAGAATACAGTAAAATAATACGTTTCTTACATAGAAAACTGGGAACTTTTGATTGTCGCTTTTATCTCCCTTAGAGAAATAAAAGATAATTAATGATGATACTTTTATTACCAAACTAGTCGTCTTAGTATATAAAGTAACGATATACAAACCTAATCAAAGTCAGGCACATTCAGCTGACGAGTCCCAAATGGGACGAAACGCGCGTCCTGGATTCCACTGCTAGCCACTATCCATCATTGCTTACAAAACGTTTGTAAATTAAGGCAATATCGAGGCATATGCACAGTATGCACATATACCAATAACAGACTGATCAATTGCAGTCTTAAACCTCAATGGGAAGATACAAACCAAACACTACCAAGTGAATTTAAAATCAGTATTCATTTTCAAAACATACATTATCATACTACAAATTGTTTAATATAGGTTTTCATTATTCAGACATTCTATTCATAGAAGAATGTTACATTCATTTTCCTTTCCATATAAACCACTTTTATTAAGATGGTGGAGAAGATTTGTAGGTCAGTTGGATGATTTTGATTGTCGGTTTGCAATGAATTGGAAAATTTAAACTAATGGGTTAATTCATACAATGAAAGATAAACATGTTTAGAACATCTTTTGTTATTATCCTGTAGTTTGAGGTTAGTTTTTCAAAATCTAGAAAATCATATAGTTGATGTTGTTTTCTTTAAGTTAGATGATTTAATTACCAACATTTCTGTCACTATTTTAGATAATTATTATCACCTACTTCATGTAAAAGAGATGAAACTTGGAGAAATACTGCAATTGACATCAAAAGAGTACAAGCATTTATAAACAAGTATCTACGTAAGATACTCAATGTCCATTGGTCGGATACCATCAGCAACAACCTACTATGGTAAAGAACAAGCCAACTTTCATCTGAAGAGGAAATTAATAAATGACGTTGGAAGTGGGTAGGATATACATTGAGAAAATCATCAAAGTTCATCACGAGGCAAGCGCTAACTTGAAATCCTGAAGAAAAAGGGGAAAGAAGAAGATTGAAGAACACACTGCTTCGGGAATTGGAAGCAAACATGAAAAGGATGAATAGCAGTTGGAAAGAACTGGAAATGATTTCCCAGGACAGAGTTGGATAGAGAGTGCTAGTGGGCGATCTATGCTCCTTCACGAGGGGTAACAGGCGTAAGTTAAGTTCATGTAAAAGTTAGCTATCTGATTATTTTTCTATATAATTTTCAAAGTAATTTAATAAATAGTGATGTGATTTATTCTGTTCTTATTATTATAATAGTCAGCTTTGAATATAAAACTTCAAAAGACGTATTTAACGAATAGAATGATTAAATGAGGTGACTTCATTAAAACTTAATATAAACTTCTAATGTTAGCCCATATATATCACATTTCACTAAAACCAAAACTTGTACTAAACAACTAGAATTCCAAATAGAACACAGAAATATATTTCTAACGAGTGAATTTCTAATCATCATTCTTTAACTTCACATATAAGATGTTTGGAGGTAGTCATCATAAGGCCTTCGATTTTGGTTTCGTTCTATTTGTCACTCATCAACAAGGTTCAACTGTAATCTTGAAGGAAATGATATTTTCTAGTTTCCTGTTGACTATCTTCAGTCAACTTACAGTGTAATCAGTGTATATAATGTTTAGTCACTTAAACCAGTAATCATAGTGCTACTTGATCGATAGAATTCAGTCAGTAGTAAGGACTTGATATACGTGATATTAGTCATAACTCAATGTGCGATCAGTTATAAATAGTAAGTATTATCATAATAAATAAATGCAACTTCAAATTACAACAAAGAAAAAAACATGAATAAGAAAAGGATCCGGTTGTTTTATTAAATAAAGCAAATATACATTACTTACTTACGCCTGTTAAGTAATCAAACATAATCCAGTAACCAGTATTCTCCAACACACACTGTAATCGACCTTCCTTTATAGTCCTACTCAATTCTTCTTCATTCTTATCATGTCTGTCTCCATTTCTGCACGTAATATGTTCTTTGGCATTTCGCTTCCCCGTTGACTTTGAGGATTCCATGTGAGGGCTTGCCTTGTCACGCAGTTCGGTGCATTCCTCAACGTGTGTCCCATCCACTTTCAGCACTTCTTCCTGACTTCTTCCTACACTGGAATGCAGTTTGTTCTCCCCCGCACTAGGTTGTTGTTGATAGTGTGTGGCCAACAGATCTGAAGTATTTTGAGTGAAAAACTGTTAATCAACATTTGTATCTTCTCGATGATGGATTTCGTAGTTCTCCAAGTTTCCACCACATGCAGTAGAACTGTGTTGATATTTGTATTGAGAATTCTGACCTTGGTGTTGGTTGACAAATAGTTGTTTTGAGTTCCATATGTTCTTCAATTGTAGATATGCTGGTCATGTTTTGCCGATCAACGCCTTCACATCTGCATCATATCCATCGTGTTCATCAATGATACTGCCCAGATATGTAAAGGATTTTACATCATCTAAATCTTCTTCGTCAAGTGTGATTTGACTGTTGTGTGTTGTGTTGTATCGGAGAATCTTGCACTTCCCACTGTTTATGTTGAGACCTACAGCTGCTAAGGCTGTTGCTAACGCGAAAAATTAATTCAAACTATACATTAACCTTTAAAGATTTTGAGTTCGTTAATCAATTTCATAATTTCACAGAATGAATGAAACCATTTTTAACCATGATCAACTTAGTTTACATAATATTTGATTGATACATAATGGAAAATAGTTAAATAATTCTAGTTATATTTATGAAATAATACAATATAATTTATGTCAAACATTCATTCAACCATTCAAATAATAAAATGGATCCATTGACATAAAATGCATTGTGATTAGTTAAAGCAACTTTATATTTTGTTGCTATATGAATGAAAAACTAGAGAGAGAGAGAGAGAGAGAGAGAGAGAATGTTTATTTCATCTGTTCTAATGTTTAGGTAAAAATAGATATTGGTTAACTGTAGAACAATGTGACATGAATTTCCGGCGAGACTACAATTTATAGATGAGCCAATCAGAAGCGCTTGACAGATGTCAAGATCACAGCTCCAACTTCAGTACTTAATGCTAACGTACGATGGGTTCACAGGGGATTTTGTACAAAATATGAATATTGAGCGGCTATAACAAATAAAACGGTGAGACTAACATTCGTGGACTAATCAGTTAGGTATAAGATAACAGATCATGGATTTTGGCGCGAAAGCCTTTCATCTAGTTGGCTGAATAGAGTTTTGGCATTATAGTTGAAAACCCCATATATAATTCTTAACTAAGACAAATTATGACAAATATTGCGAACTGGATAATAAAAGCATCAGTAACACTGGCTGCAGCCAGGTACTACAATATATACGGATGATTGGAGAGTGCACAGACTCCTACATAGGCTTAGTTTTGTGCATCGTGTCATTATCCACAAGTGGCATTTTGTATACTCAACAACTGGAGTACACACAAACAATATTGAAGCTATGTGGTCGAGGCTGAAAGTGTTTCTACGATCTTATCATGGCTCGAGAGGTCGATTATTCTGTAGCCATATGGATGGTATCCTCTACTGCATGCATTACGACTTTAAAATCTCTGAACCTTTTCCTAACCTTGACAAGTTTTTGAACCATGTATAAGAAGTGTATCCACTTTAATTCTTTGGTATTGTATAATATATATTTACTCTATACTGACTGTTTGCTGATTGGCCAATATTTCTCATAGTCAGTTAAGACTCGTTCAAAGGTCGTCCATAAATTATAGTCCCACCGAATTTCCTTCAGCTGTATTTACCAGCATCAAAATGTTAGTGCTCTCACCAGGACTAGGGATCAAATATTTTCTATTTAAGGACTCGGGGAGTTATCTACTGAGCTGATTAAGTACAAACAGCTATTGTTCAATGGAGATGAATAATATTACTTATTTGCAATTAATTTTATTTAACTATTTATGCAATCATCTACAGTAATAAAATAATATAATAAGTTTTTGAAGGTTTCGCAACTCATTGTTAGCCGCTTCTTCAATGAAAAAATAAACGATGGCTGTCCATTACTTCCAGGTTTTCAATGATGGCCTAACTTAGATAGACTCGTGATTTTAATTGTCAAAATTAAATTAACCAAAGTTTAAATAGTACAAAACTGTTTAGTACGATCATTAAAAAAAACCCAGGTCTGACAAAGCTGTTGTCATTCATGTCAATCATGTTCCTACGGTCAAGGTGATTTATGTGGGATATATTTGTATATTCATGTACATGTTAATGGATGAAAAATGTGAAAGGATAGAGTCAACTTTGTATTTATGATAATATTATGAGATATGAATAGAATTAAACTTGATAGCTCGAACAGATGCACCAAGTTGGATGGACAGTAGGACATCTTAGCATTTAGCAATATGTGGGAAGTTCCAGATATTAGCTTTCCTTTATAGTTGAAAAAGCGTTTTTGTATTATTTTAATAGTTATTGAAAATGACATGCCGATCTCATTTGACCAGAATGATATGGCCATGACTTGGTCAGACATGTTTTTTTTATGATTGATCATACTAAATAGTTTTGCATTATTCTTTTGTACTATTCGTTTATTTATTTACTGAAGAAGTGGCTTACATTAAGTCACAAAACGTCAGAAAATTTGATTTCTCTACACGTCAAAATATTGTAATGATATTAATTTTATTTATATCAATCTACCTAATGCACAATTAATTTGAAATTATCAAGTCAAACCATTAGGAAACACACCTACAATCATCTACATAGTTTTCATTCAGTTTTATTTCCACATCTATTTTCTTGTTATCAATGTAAATGGTTAATAGATATTGTAGATATAAAATTATTATTAACAACCTAATTAGTTATATCACTACTTAAGAGTGAATTTAACATTGTTTACACGCTTTTATTGAAGATGTTCGTCGTTTGCGTTTTTTCGCGAGTTAGTTTTCTTTTGGATGGGGTCACTAACCCCATGCCCAACTTTATCCGGGCTTGGGACCGACAGTAGCTTCAGAGAGGCACCAGGCGGAAACTTGGAGAACTACGAAAACCATCATTCAGAAGATACAAGTATTTATTAACAGTTACCTACGCAAAATACTTCGAAACTGTTGACCACACAACATCAGACACTGACAACCTACTGTGTGAGAGAACAAGCGAGATTGCAGTGTAGGAAGAAATCAAGAAGAGGTACTGGAAGTGGATAGGACACTCATTGAGGAATGCACCGAACTGCGTGATAAGGCAAGCTCTCACATGGAATCCTCAAGGTCAACGGGAAAGCGAAATGTCAAAGAAAATATTACACGGAGAAATGGAGACAGACATGAGAAGAATGAACAGAAAGGAAGGCTCAGAACAGAGTGTGTTGTAGAATACTGGTTGGCGTCTTCTCCTGCATTTGTTGTTGCATGTGCGATAGAAAAATCAGATCATCTACGAAATCTAGATTGTCTAGCTGCATCCTAGCTATCCACTATATCCTATGCTTCCCCTCAGATGTTGACGTCTTCATGATTCAGTATATCACGAAGAGAAGAAAGAAGAATGATAGTAAGCAACCTTGCATGACACTGGTCTTCACTTCGAACAAGTCTGTGAGCTGTCCATCATGCACGATTTTACAGTTATTTTTTTACATAGGATGTGTATATTCCCAATAACTTCTGTTTTGTTTATCAAACTTATATTATTCTTTATCTTTTCTATCACATTTTATAGTGTCCTGGGTTCCAATCTCGTGAGGTGAAGTCATAGATGTGCACTGCTGAAGAGTCTCATACTAAGATGAAACGGCCATCCAGTGCTTCCACGTTTTCCATAGTGATCTAGCTTTAATTAACTCATGAATTCAATTGGTAATTCATAATAATTACTTCATTATTCAATTTAGTCAAGTTTTCTTTTTAGTTTCTAACTGAAATTTATTATTATAATTTGTCTAATTATATTGACATTATTCGATAACACGTTTTACTCTTTATCAATTAAAACAATCAAACTTATTGAGTTTTCTTTCTTCATAAAATGTCTAAGTATTATTATTTTAATAGATTATATCATGGATTGAGCTAAGTTAGATGGGCATAGAAAGCTTGAAACATTGACATTGTTATGGGACTGTTATGGATGCAGAATAATGTGCCAATCGTTATCATGTTAAGTCTAATGATGTCCTTGGACTCTAAATGGGCATTCCCTATTGGCCATTACTTATTTCACTCGTTAAATATTGTAGAGATGTTGTTTTCTATTTTTATGGTACGATGTGGTCTGTTTGGTTGGTATATAAACAGAGTATGTTTGAAATATAACGATTCATAACTCAGAGGCTGTGACTTGCGTTCTAGACTCAACTGGCTGGGCTAGACAGGGAATCAGGACCAATCGAGACTCTAGGCCGTTCGTACGTGTTTTATGTGTCCACCGAATCGATCGATATAAAACGCTGCTTATCATAACCTGCAGTCCACACGTTACAACAGGGACTCTATGTCAATGCTTATCTGTGATCAGTCCGTATTGTTATCTATGAGAATCTAATACATTTACACAACCCCCTTCGGCTATGTAGCGATTATCATTACCTGATTGCTGTATTTTGTAATTGTTTTCGATTTTTTTTCTATCATTTTTGTTTGCCTTAATTAAAGAAAACTGTACATTTTCAGTGTAGTTAATTACTTTATGATCTCACTTATTTTTGCCTATTCCATTGGTTTATTAAACCGACCTGCGTGAATGACTACTATTAGTGTTGTTACTGCTTTTCACAACTGAATTAAATAGTTTTATTTTCGTTATGCTCTAAATGATAATTTTAAAACAATATTTACTAAACATCATTTGGTAATTTCGTTAATTCATCTATGTTCTAGTACACCTGACAGTTCGTTAGCAGAGGCGATTCGAACACAGGACTTTCGGTCTCATGCATGAATGCTCAATCTCTAGACCACTAAGCAGTAGACTCTGCAGCAGTAGGCCTCCACATATACAGGGGAAAAAGTAACATCATCAAATACAACATGGAGAACACCAACCCAATCATAATTGATGGAGAAACTCTGGAAGAGGTGGAAACATTCAAGTATCTGGGTAGCATCATCAATGAACGTGGAGGATCTGATGCAAAAGTGAAGGTGAAGATTTAAAAAGTAAGGACAGCATTCCTATAATTGAAGAACATATAGAACTCAAAATAAGTGTATGTCAACCAATATCAAAGTCACAATCTTCAATACAAACATCAAGACAGTTCTACTGTACGGAACTGAAACGTAGAGAACAACTACAACCATCATCTAGAAAGTACAAATATTTATAAACAACTGTCTAAATAAGATACTCAATATTCGTCGGTTGGATACCATCAAAAACAGCCTTCTGTGCTAGAGAACAAACCAGTTTTTATCTGAATAGGAAATTTAGAATATGATACACATTGAGGAAATCATTAAACTGCATTACGGGGCAAGCCCCAACTTGGAATCCTGAAGAAAAACTGGAAAGAGGAAGGCCGAGAAACACACCGCGTCGGAAATTTCAAGCAAACATGAAGAGGTTGAATGACATCTGGAAAAGATTGTCCAAGACAGAGTTGGATGGGGAATGCTGGTGGTTGACCTATCCTCTTCATGAGGCGTAGCAATCGTACGTAACACCTGACAGTGCTTAAATTAGACAATACATATTAAATGAATTTAAATGGTTAACGTATCTATTGCGAAACTTTCATAAGTCTACTGGAAAATGGAAATCAGAGATTTAGGTGAATCAAATGTTTATAATATGAATGCTTTTTTATTTTTATCTAGTCCTGATATATACTTCTAATATCAAGGCTTACAACATAAAGTGAGTTAAATTAATCTTGTATTGGTTGTTCAAATTTTCCATTGAAGTTTAGGACGGAAATTTATCAGTCTCCAATTGGTATATGCCATCTTATGTTGATTATCTCGATATTGCTTTAAGTACATACATTCAACTGACGAATCCCAAATAAGGAAAAAACATGCGTCCTGGATGCCAATACCAGCCACTATCCACCTCTGCTTTTTTAGACTGAAATACTTTCGAAATTCATGAATTTATTCAACAAAACACCTGATAGACTATGCACCTTTAAAAGTTAGAAATGACCACCAGATATATTTATAATAGTGAAGGTAGTGCTTAATAAACATTGACACCAAATAAGGTTCTATGAAAATACAAGAATATCAATAAAGTACTCACTAGTGACTGGTTTCCATATAGAATTTAGGCATTTTAGTTGAGAAACATAATTGGTCATTTTACCCACAAATAGCAGTCAATCAGTCAGCTACAACATAGAACCAGGCACATAAATGCATCAGTCCAAGTTTCCATACCTCATTAGCACGAATAGTAATTTATATGGATCATGTTATGTCAACGCGGTTTATATCAGAATCCAAATCAAATCAGTTTAAAAGTTTAAGGAATGACTCTGTCAATATGACATCAAAAAAATTGTAGATTCATTCTCAATATAGGTTGTGTGAACCAACTGATGATTTGAATGAAAATAAGACAGTGATTTTCTAACATATGTTACTATATCACACTAGTTACACTTATGATTTACTTATCCATAAATGAAATAATCTTGAATAAAAGATCAGAACAATAAACATCACTGAATGATTTAAGGCTAGTAGACATTAGATAGATTTAATAATGTTTAATTGAAATGAAATGAATGCCAATTCTAGAGTAGCTTTGTACAGGAAACTGATATAAAAATGTTTTGAGAGCATATGATTCAATGTACATGATAGAAAAATGTAGTGAAATCTGTTTGTCGTAATACACTAATTATAGAGATGTAATTTCGTTCATTCAATTGTACCTTTTAATTGTCTACTCACATTTACTCATTAGATGAATTCTACCTTAATTATGTAATCTGATTAAATAATCAATAAAGTTTTTGTTTCCCTTCATTATGTCTCATGACTAGTATTTAAACATACATAATCTATATGTAATATAGATAACATAGAAATACCCATTCATTTCAACTACAATGTGTAATTGTTATGTCTACTTATTGTTCTAATGATTTTCTGTCTAATTTTAAGCTTCAATTTTAACTTTACTAACTAAAGTAAAACAATATTTCGTTTACAATCAGATTACTATATGCAATTTCATAGTGGATAAGATTTAAAATGAAATAAATTTTTATTGTTTTTATTAAATTTTACAAAAAGACTGTGGTATGAGTTCCTCATATCCATATAAGTAGTATATAACAATAGTCAGGAATAGAATGTATTTCAATCAATCAGTCAGTCAGCTACAACGTGGGATCAGCCACTTATATACATCAGTCCAAGTTGCCATACCTCATTCACACAACAAGATGAATACCGGATTCATAAAAGTAGTTAATTCAGTGGTGGTAATATATAAAAGAAAGATTGCATATAAGGACATAATACAGGAAGAAAGAATTAGTTGGTAGAAACAAAGATATGAAGCGATTTTAATCTCATAGTTCAAAGGAAGACAGAGAGTGTATACACCGATGCCATTGTGACCGATTCTGAGCCATGTCACCAAGAGTCTCCAACCATTGGTTACGATAGTCACGCGGACCCCAACCAAGTAGTCTGCATCTACCAACATGGCTCAGACTGGAAGTTAGTGACTTCAAGCACTGATGCCACGTTTTGGTTTGGCCGCCCCTAACTTTCTTCCAACCATCCCGAACACCGGGTTGCATTGCACGTCGTGGTAATCGGTGTTCAGGCATACGTAACACGTGACCCAACCATCTCAGTCGATGAATATTCATAACCTCATCAACTGATTTACCATCATTTCCTAATACCCTGCGTCTAACCTCACTATTACTTACCCGGTGATCCCAGCAGACGCCAGTAATATTTCTAAGGCATCTGTGGTCAAATACTAGTAGCTTACGAGTATCTTCTACTCTTAATGGCCATGTTTCGCTGCCGTAAATTAAAACAGAATGTATTTCAGTAGAAAATCGAGAATTAAACAACGGGAACAAAAATTAATTGGTATGAAAATGCACGAACAATGAAATTTGAGACGATGGACTGATATTTACAAAAAAGAACCGTCAAGTTTAAGACAATTGATTGATATTTTGCAAATGTATGTATGTATGTATGTATCCAAATACATTCGATTGCCCCCCTCCACTCATGTTCTTATTCACTATGGGGGCTGGTCGTATTTAATTAATATTTTTAAGAGAAATTCATTGAGTTACTAACAGTAGTAAATATCTACCCTCGGATCAACACATTTAGAAGTATTAAAGACTTTTAGTGAAATTATCTAACTAACCATACAATGATCATTCTTCGAAGATTCTTTTTTTTAAAAAAATCTTAAGCTTAGATGAACATTACATAATGAGATTTTTCATACAAATAGTTTCATTTATCATTATAATGATAAAAAGGAACGATATTTTGAGCAAAATAACAACAATTCATTATAATTCATTTAGTTCTCATCAATTGTAGATTCAAATTACTTATATGGAAGAGTTTAGTTAGAAGTTAGTAATGATCACATATTTGTAGTAAGGTAAAAAAATAACTGTAAAATCGTGCATGATGGACAGCTCACAGACTTGTTCGAGGTAAAGACCAGTGTCATGCAAGGTTGCTTACTATCATTCTTCTTTCTTCTCTTCGTGATATACTGGATCATGAAGACGTCAACATCTGAGGGGAAGCATAGGATATAGTGGATAGCTAGGATGCAGCTAGACAATCTAGATTTCGTAGATGATCTGATTTTTCTATCGCACATGCAACAACAAATGCAGGAGAAGACGCCAACCAGTATTCTACAACACACTCTGTTCTGAGCCTTCCTTTCTGTTCATTCTTCTCATGTCTGTCTCCATTTCTCCGTGTAATATTTTCTTTGACATTTCGCTTTCCCGTTGACCTTGAGGATTCCATGTGAGAGCTTGCCTTATCACGCAGTTCGGTGCATTCCTCAATGAGTGTCCTATCCACTTCCAGTACCTCTTCTTGATTTCTTCCTACACTGCAATCTCGCTTGTTCTCTCACACAGTAGGTTGTCAGTGTCTGATGTTGTGTGGTCAACAGTTTCGAAGTATTTTGCGTAGGTAATTGTTAATAAATACTTGTATCTTCTGAATGATGGTTTTCGTAGTTCTCCAAGTTTCCGTCACATACAGTAGAACTGTTTTGACATTTTTATTTAAAATTCTGACTTTGGTTTTGGTTGACAGTTGTTTTGAGTTCCAGATGTTCTTCACTAGTAGATATACTGGTCTTGTTTTGCAGATCAGCGCGTTCACACCTGCATCATATCCACCGTGTTCATCAATGATGCTGTCCAGATATGTGAATGCTTTTACATCTTCCAAATCTTCTCCATCAAGTGTGATTTGATTGTTGTGTGTTGTGTTGTATCGGAGAATCTTGCTTTTCCCATTGTGTATTTTGAGACCTATTGTTAATAACAGTATCATAAACATATTAAATACAACTTCAAATCAATGTATGTTTAATAAAATTCATTCTTGTTCAAACGATTTCCAAGTAGCGTGCCTTCTCAATCTCAGCATATCAATTCTATTTCAAAGTTTCGTATGTTTATGGATAATAACTTGTAATAAATCTCAAATAAAAGTTACCAGTATGTCTAAATCAGAGTTGCGTCTCTTATTCTCAGAAAGAGGTTTTTGTGGATATTATATTAATTTCAATGGTTGAGATCATGAGACATTTGGAGCTCGACCACCATGAAAAACCTGGAAGCACTGGATGGTCTTTTCGTCCAGAGGAGTCCCATACTGGGAGGAAATGGCCGTCTAGTGTTTACACGTTCATCATGGTGGCCTAGCTTCAATTGACCCATGAACTTAACTATTAAATTTTCATTTCTTAATTAATAATTGGCTAGAAATCTAATTTAATTTTCCCTCTACCCACTACCTTCATAATTTTCAATACAGTTTAGAAAACCAGTATAGGGGTTGGGGAGATTATTAGGTTTTAGATTGAGATCTTGAACTGATTAATGTTAGACAACTTTTGAAAACCCGGAAGCACTGGACGGCCGTTTCGTCCTATTGTGGGACTCCTCAGCAGTGCGCATCCATGATCCCGACTCGAGAGATTCGAACACAGGGCAATCATTCTCACGCGCGAACGCTTAACCTGCTAGATCACTGAGCCGGCATCCAATGGTGGTAATGTCTAACCTCTACCAATCCACGAAATTTCGCGACCATCTTCCATCGTACTGAGGTAGATAACTGTCTCTACCCGACAGTGGATTAGCTCCACTGGTCACGGCTTCTCACTAGAACTCCGAGAATTCCCTCACAAATCTAGTCACTAGTGAGCACATGGTAATAAACAGTTTTTAGTGGTTGTGGAGAATGTTAAGTGACCAGTGGAGCTAATCCGTGTCGAGTGGAGACAATTATCTACCTCAATACAATGGAAGATGGTCGCGCAACTTCGTGGATTGGTTGAGGTTAGACATTAACGCCAATATTGATTTTATTTTACACATTTAGCTTTACTGACGTCATTTGATTCAAATGGGATAATGATATTGATTTGAATTTGTAACGAAAATAAACATTCAATGTTACATTGTTTTTGTTTTAGTTGAGTTTTATATAAGTTTACACTTTATTTTTTTAAAGTAAAGATTATATGAAGTCATGAATAAACATGTAATATTTCCTTATTATTATTATAATCGACTTTAAATGTATTTTCCTAATGTATAGTATCAATACAAAAACATATAAAGGATTATTTTAAATACATGTTACCGTTTTCATTTCATTAAGACAACAATACTTTATTGAAACTGAGAACTGATCGTTTTTGTTATAGTTGTGAACGCCGATTAGAGAGTAGTGACTTATCGATCGGATCAATGACCCAAAAAACACATGCGAGCAGTCTTGAGCTCTGATTGGCCCTGCTTCCTGCCTAACCCAGCCAGTTAAGTCCAGAACACCAAACTAGGCCTCTGAGATATCATATTTCAAAGATACTCGGTTTATATATCAATCAAACAGACCATAACGTACCATAAAATAAAAAATAACATTTGGACAACTGGAAAATGATACGTGAAATAAATATTGACCAGTAGGGAAACGACACGTGGAATAAAAATTGACCAATAGGAAAATGACACCATTTCACGTTCAAGAATAGCATTAGACTTAACAAGATAATTTTGGGGATATTTTTTTGAATATCCCAACAGTTTTGTTTTGATTGTATATTTTATTTTATTGTTGTTAGGGACGTTAGATCCACAGAATGTCACTTAGAAAAGGACCTGATTTTGTAATTTTACTCAGAAAATTCGAATTTCTTTGTTTTCCGGCCAAAAGCACCCTTTTCACCTTCATGTCGTATTTCTCACTTGAGAGGATCTTATACACTTTTGGTCCGTTATGTCTTTTAGTATGCTATCCTTCAAACTTAACAACTGTTTTTCAAAGGAATTTGTAGTGTATGCTACTGATGTAGATGGATATAAGTGGTATATATCATCAACTGTAAGTTATATACTTGGTAGTAGAAGGTTAAGAAGATAGAAGTGGAGAGAACGAAAACAAGGAGTGATTGGTGTGAAAACTAAGGAATAATCAAACCTAAGATAATTGATTGATATTTCGCAAATGAAGTATTTACTGTATGGTTTTCAAATTTTACTAAGCGATTATGTTATTTCGTATTAAAATACATTTGATCGTTCCCATTGGTGTTTCAATATTCATTATAGTATTCCTGAAGTTTATTTCTTATGTAGTTATTAACAGTATGATTTAAGTACACTTCTGTTGGAAAAACAATGCAAAGCTTTAAAACATAACTATCTTAACTGTTTGAATTCATTTAATATTGTCTGTCTGAGTCTTCCCATTGTTGTTTATGATTGCGATTGACCAGTCTCTTATTGCCATATGTGCAAGCTGTGCGGATTGCCTTGGTTTTGCCTTAAGTCACAAACGTTCTAAGCAAAGATAGATAATGGCTAGTAGTGGAATCTAGGACGCATGATTAATCCTATTTGGGACTCTTCAACTGGATGTACCTGCATCTCAGAGTTGATGTTCACAACAATGAGAAGATACAAGCAAACAACATCAAGTGACTTTAAACTTCATCCCATTGCACAAGCAGATGGCTATCAGGACTCAATACTTAAGTAGATAACACGATGGCATTTGAAGAGAACGATACTGTGTTCGAGTCCAAGAGTGAACATCAACTCTAAGATACTGGTACATCCAACTAATGAATTCCAAATAAGAGGAAACACACGTCCTAGATTCTAATGCTAGCCACTATCCATCTTTCCTTTTATATCTTAACTCTTATATATTTCATTTTATTTAATCACATATTATTTTTTCCAATGTGAAAGTATATTTTCACTAGAGACTGAATGTAATCCAAGGATTAAAATAGAATTAACTTCAGAAAAATAATTACATGAATTATATTATTTAATCATTATTACAACAGTCAATACTACTCACATAAGAATACAAATTTCAGACAATAATATACTTTTTCAATATGATTACCTTATGATTACTTTCAGATTAAAATTTCAAAGTGGTTTTTGTGGATATTTTAACCCAGGACTTATTAGTCTCGCGTGTGGACGCTTAACCACTAGACCACTGAGTCAACCGGTTTTCAATGGGGTTAATATTTAATTTCAACTAATCCACAAAATTGCTCCACTGTCCATCATTGTCTTCAGTGAGTTACTATCTCACAACAGAGTCGGTTGAACTGCACCGGTCACTGCTTCTTACTAGAACTCCAGAAAATACCTCTTGAAGCTAGTCACTAGTTAAGATATGTTGATTAATGTCAGAAGGGCTTTTTATGGATATTATAGTAATTTTAATAGTTGAATTTATGAGTCAATTTAAGCTAAAACATCATGGAAAACCTTGAAGCACTGGATAGCTCTTTCGTCTTAGTGTGGGACTCCTCAGCTGTGCGCATCAACGACCTCGCCTTGAGAGATTCGAAACCAGGACCTATTCGCTTGGCTTGCGAATCCTTAACCACTAGACCACTGAGCTGGCCGGCATTCAACGATGTTAATGTCTAACATCAACTAATCCACGAAATTGAACGACAAATTGATCATTGTCATCGGTGAGTCACTATCTCACGACAGACCCAGTCGAACTCCACTGTCCACTGCTTGTCAATAGAATTCTAGGCGATACCTCTTGAAGCCAGTTATTATTGAACGTATGTTGATTAATATCAGAAAGATTTTTTGTAGATCTTATAGTAATTTCAATGGTTTAGATCATGAGTTAATTGAAGCTAGACTACCATTAAAAGTTTGGAAGCACTGAACAACTGTTTCGTCCCATTATGTGACTCCTCAGCAGCGCATATTCACGATCCCGCCTCGAGAGATTCGAACCCAGGACCTATCGTTCTCACGCGTAGACGCTTAATCTCTAGACCAACAAGCCGGCCGGCATCCAATGGTGTTCATGTCTACCTTCATGTCTAACTTACATTAAATAATATTTTTATTTTGTAATTAATAAAAGTAAACAAAATAATTCAAAATATATCAAAATCTTGCATTTATTTATTCATTCAAATATTTTGAATAATCAAAGGAACGCCTTTAAACAACAACGGCAACAACAAAAAGAAAGAAAGAAAACACCAAAGAAAAACAGAATGTATTTACCATTTATATTTTCTATTTAGAAATATCTATATTTATACAACATGAAACATCTGAGAACAAGACTGAAATGATAAACATGTATTTATTCACGTCAAAATCACAGGTGAAATACTTTGAATATACATATAGATAGATAGATAGATGTGTGGATAGATAGATAGATAGATAGATAGATAGATAGATAGATAGATGTGTGGATAGATAGATAGATAGATAGATAGATAGATAGATAGATAGATAGATAGATAGATAGATAGATAGATAGATAGATAGATAGATAGATAGATAGATAGATAGATAGATAGATAGATAGATAGATAGATAGATAGATAGATAGATAGATAGATAGTTAAATCTTTTCTTCAATATCAGCTATTACCATTAATGGTTTATTAAATAGAACTGATTTATTATATTGTTGATCATTAAAATCTGTTGATTTCATTTGTTGTGGTATTATTATTCTATGCCCGTATGGTATACCAGCTGCACCTAAACCAGCTAATACTAAACGTTTTAATGCTTTTTTCTCATGTTTTATTTTACCACAATGTAATATAAAACGTTTAAATGCTTTACGTAAATCTTCTGATGCTGAACCATAGATAATTGGATTGAATGCTATACATAGAAATCTTAACCAATAAAAAAAATGATAAATAGTAAATGTAATACATAAATTAGGTAAAATATCATGAAATAAGATTAAAGTGTAATAGGGTAACCAACAGAATATAATGGAACTAATATTAATTAGAAACATAAAGATTGCTTTTAATTCAATTAAATGTTTCATTTTAATATTATAATGATAATTAGGTGTTGTTGTTGTTGTTGCTGTTGTTGTTGTTGAGGGTGATGATGGATCATTGATAATTATTGATTTATCTAATTGATTACTATTTCTTGGTGTTATCAATGTTGTAGATAGATTTGATAAATTTTCTGAATTTCTATTCGAACGTATCATATATTCATTGTTGATTGATGAATAGGGTGTATTATGATTTAATGGCATTAATGCACAACGTCTTAATGTTATAATATCATTACATTTATCATGTTTATCAGTTCTACCAGTAGAACGTCTTGATTGAGATAATTCTAATGGTTTTATATATGTATATGGTGATAATGTATGAAATGAATGTTTACGTAATATATTGGTAAGTTTTTCTTTGAAATTTTGTTGTTGTTGTTGTGGTGGTGGTGGTGGTGGTGGTGAGGATGAATGAGGTTGTTGACTAATCGATTGATTATTATTATCATTATTATTATCATTCAATTTATTCCTATTTACTTTTAAGAATACTTCAGATAATGAATTTGAGTGTTTTTTCATTATATTATTATTATTACTATTTTCTAGTTTATCCATAGGTTTCATTAAATTGATTGAATTTGAATCATTGGATTTTTCATTTGATACAGTATAATGAGATTTCATTAATATATTTGATGTTATAAATTCCGTTGTTAACGATGAGTGTTGTTCTTGTTGTTGTTGAGGGTCTTTCGTTGATGATGCTGTTGTTGTTGTAGATCTTAGTTGATCATATGAATCATCTTGATTTTGTATTGTTGAATTATCGGGTAATGTATTGATCATTATAGTTGAATCATTAGTGTCATTATTGATTAACTTTACATGTTGTGAAATATTACCATTATTATTATTATTATTATGAATACTGTTAATATTTGTAGTACTATTACATTTATGATTTATAAATGTATTATTACCACATAGTAATTGTTTTCCACCAACATGTACTCTTAATAAACCATATTTTGAATGATTATTTATATTTTTATAATTAAGGGTTTTATCGATTTTACATTTATTCCGTTTATTATTATCCATAGTATTATGATTATTATTATCAGTTTGATTGAAATCGATTTTATTGATATGATCATTAGATGATGTGAATTTTTTCTTTGATTGTCTATAATAATCATTATTATTATCAATTAATAAACCAATTGAAATACCACGTTTATTTATAATCACTTTAGAGAATACATGAAAATAAAAATAACACATTAAACAAGTTGGTATATACATTGAACAAATGGATATAAATAAACGTATATATATACTTACATGGATTAAACTACATTTATATTGTATAGAATCATTAGAATCATCATTATGATTAAGATCTAAAGAATTTGTCAAATCCATATTTTGTTTTTTGATAGATGATATATTTAATTGATACCAAATTATATAAACAATCAATGGTAATATAATGAATAATGCTAATAACCATATTAATAATAATAATAAACGTACACGTGTTGGTGACATAATTTGATTATATTTTACAGCATAATTAATAGCTAACATTCTATCAAATGCTATAATTACTAAATTAAACATATTCGTTGTACAAAAATAGATATCTATAATAATCCATAAATAACATATCATATAATAAGATAACCAATTCATTTTTAATATTAAATATATAATAGAGATAGGCATAATATATAAAGCAAATTGTATATCAATAATAGATAAATTAATTAAAAATTTACGTGTTGCATCAAAACGTTTATTTTTACTTATAAGTAATATAATAATCATAAATAAATTTGATGCAAATATAAATAAATTAATAAATAATAATAAACTTAATGTGATCATTTTATATGGTGATTTTATAAATTGTGTTATATTAAAGAAATTATTATATTCAATATATGTTATAGTTAAAGTATGATTCATAATGGCAGTAATAATAATAATAATAATAATAATAATAATAATCCTTTATTGTTTCAATGATATGTCTTAATTATCCATCAATATGATTCTATATAGATATATAGATGTATATGTATAATTGGGAAATAATATTAGAAATATTTCAGTAAATAATTCAATGAAATCATCATTAGAATGATGATTAGATAACTAATATTTCGTTTTTTTTGTATTTTTTTGTTTTATTTTTGTATTTTTTTTCATTGGAGATAAATTAGCCAATCATATTTGTGGAATGATGTTATTAATTTCTGATTGGTTAATTAAATAATTCATGTTTATGTAGGCGTATTTAAACATAAAAGTGTACAGTTGAATTAATTCTTCTTATATATAATTGAATAATGATGATTAATTTAGGTAACATTTATATTTATGATTGATAATTAACATTATTATGTATATATTACTTAGTTACGCCTATTACCCCTCATAGAGGAGCATGGACCGCACACCAGCTGTTATATATATATATATATATATATATATATATATATATATATATATATATATATATAATGAGAGTATAATTTATGGATGCTATTGAACTGATATTAAAATGATTTTGAGAATGTCCACCTACAAATTAAGACAAAATGATGGTTATAAATGAATATGAGGGAATATGAATTTATGACTTACAGTTGATGATTAAGGTTAAGATTTGTATCATAGACTAATATTGGATATAATGCTAGAACTTTATTTAGCTAAATGTATAAATGAAGTTCAACTCAGCCTGGAGTCCCTCCGAGGGGCTACCGCGGGTCCCAGGCGTGGGTAAAGAAGGAGGGTTGGGCATGGGGTTACCGACTCCATCTCGTAGAAAACTAACTATCTAAAAAACGCTAACCAGAAAAATTTATTCAAGTAAGTAATAAATGAATTTCGCTCCAAAATCGAAGACTTACTATCTTATATCTAATTAGTTTGTCTATAAATTATAGTCTCGCCCTAGATATTGAAAGTTCAATCATGATCAATATATCTACACAAGATATATTAATCAATAAAAAAAATGACAATCTCCATCATGAATTGATATGAACTACAAAAGATGTTAAAAAAACTAAAGTACTGGATAATTTTGTTTATCTTGATTCAAGGCTTCTTTGCAGTATTTATAGATTGTCTTTTTGGCAACTGGGTTTAACACCTACACGCAAATTTGTGAACTTATAATATTTAGATTTGTGTGTTCAAATCTAATTGTACATTGTTCTATAGTGAATCAAGATTTAATTTCGATGTATATTGATGAGGAGGCCTAAAATAATAAAAAAGTAGTTGTATAATGATTATTATTTTCAATGTTTTTCTGTTATTGTGAACCCGTGTGCCCAGTTCATTGTATAACGCAACGATACCACCAATTAGAGAGCAGCGAATTATCGATCGAACCAGTGACGCATAAAACACATGCGAGCAGCCTAGAGTCCTGATTGGTCCTCCTTTCCGCCTAGCCCAGCCTGTTGAGTCCAGAACATCAATCTCAGCCTCCACGACATGAATCGTATATTTTAAGCAAACTAGGTTTATATACAAACCAAACAGACCACATCGTACCATAAAATAGGAAACAACATTTGTACAAGAATTAGCCAAATGTGGCAGTGAATGTGCGACGTAGTAATTAATAGACGGTCCATAATTCAAGAATGGTAAGTCGTATAATAATAGTTCATAGGTCAAAATGAAGCTCATGATAAGAGGAACATGAATGTGTACAGTTTAGTCAAAAACAATTATACGACAAAAATATACACATAGTATTGGTTCAAAAATGGATCCCCAAAAATTACCATTCATTATTCTTGTCGGGATATAGCATATTGAAAACAGAAAACGTGAAGGATTATCTTCTTTGATGTATTGAACTACTGGATAATGTTTGATTAAAGTAACACGTGTACGACTTCTATAGTAATATAACGAAAAAATTTTTATGGTCACCGTCACAATGGATTTTTAAATCATTAGATAGACAACTAAATGTTTTACCATTAAATATCTTTCTGTAAAATCATTCCCATAAACAGATTTAGTTTAAGCTATGTATAGCACTAATAGTGGTAAGTTTGTTCAAACAGTGCACAGGAACTTTATATGTATTTCATTTTCCATATACAATGTTAGACATCAGGATTTGAGCCAACATCCCTGACGTTTTCTATAATAGACAAAATCTTATGGAATGTTTTGATGATTCTGTCTATTCATCGTTTATTTCATTCCATCCTTTTCAGGTCTATTATACACAAACTATATATCTGAACTGGTTATTCACATACTACTAATCAACATGTAGTAATTATTACTTAGATAAATTCATCTATATTGATTATTTAAATCTTCCCATTGATCAATCCCTTTTGGCATATGAGGGTTGCGTCGACGTTTCCATTAAGCCACAATTAGTTTCAAGTATAAATGGGTAGTGTCTGGCAGTGGAATTCAGAATGTATCTTTCTCCTTCTTTAGGACTCATCGGATGGATGTGATTACATCCCAGAGTTGATTTTCTCTTCGAGAAAACTCAATGTATACATATTAAAATTCACCCGGTTGCGCAAGCCAATGACTTTCTGCACTAATTAACTAATTAGATAACGCGATAGCGTTTGAAGCAAACCCTACTGTACCGGCTTCTAGTCCCGGAGTAAACATCAACTCTGGGATGCAAGTGTATCCATCTAACGAGTATCAAATAGAATAAAATGTGCATCTTGGATTCTGCCACTAGCCGCCATCTATCTATACTTTATAAAACTAGTTTAATTAGTTTCTTTGCCCAAGTTTCAACTAATTTCCTATGTTGAAACATTCATTCATGCTGTTATTATCACTAGTATCAATATGTACATTTTACTTATATGTATTACTATATACAACCTAAGAATATTATTATACGACGGAATACTAGTCCAGTGATCCATATGTTTCATTTGAACTATAGTTCATTACCAATAACTTTAAAAACAATCAACTCAATCTGATAGAAACACCTTTAAAACTAATAGACAAACAAAGTAAATGACATTGAATAGCATTAGAAAATGAATACGGGTTAATTTAGTAAACATAAAGATGATTTTACAAAATATTCTTATTATATGAATAAAATAGAGTGCACTTCCTCATTTTAAAACATTTCTTATATAAATCTAAAATGTAATGTGTTCACGACACCATATTTAAACATTGTTTATGCATTTCGAGAAGAGTTGGATAATGTTTAGCAATGCAATCCAGAATGCCCATTTAGTCTTATTTGGGAATAATCAGCTAGATGTAATCGCAATTCAGTGTTAGTGTTTAAGTCGAAACTTGACCCCAGTACCTTACACTTCAAACGCCCAACATTCTATAAATTAAACTTCAGAGTCTACATAGCCACTAACGCGTATAGCGGTGGTAAATGTTAATTTAATCTTATTGGTTGTTTGAATTTTACCGTTGATAATTTGAACTTCAGTTGATCCATCTTTTCGGCAGATATGCATTTTGTACTGCTTGCCGCGATACTACCATTGAGAGACATTTATTTTAAGCAAAATTGCATCATTTCTAACGGATCAGTATATATATATATTCTTAATCTGTATGCTTGATGTACTATGTAAACCAAATGTTGACAAAATTTATTCTTCTTATATTTAATGATTACTTAATTACTTGCTTACTTATGCCTTTTACTCCTCGTGCAGGAGCATAGGCCGCACGGGTAAAGGAGGAGGGTTAGGCATGTGATTAACAATCCTGTTAACAAAAAATAAACTCTGACCAAAATATATTTTCAATGATGGTTTCATAATATTTGAAGTCATTTGGAAATGAGATGATGATGACCATTCTTATCAAAAGAGAATTCAAGAATACTATCATATCGTTACAGAATAAAGGCTTCAATGGATCCATAAGAGATTTCATAAACATGTGAACACGAATCATTCATAGAAACATACTTATAGTTCGAAATCATGTACAATATAAACAGGAAATGATATAAGATACTTAGATTCTATCTTCTTATCATTAATAAAGTCTTCACTGTACATTGAAAAATATGAATTATTAAAACGGAAAGATAAACGTACATGATTTATTGACGTATGTATAAAGAGATTGATTGTTATTATGTCACAAAATCAATATGAATAATTAATCATTTTTGTTGAAATCATGTTTGCCAATTTTATATAACTGAAATGAATCGACATTTATTGATTTTATTTATTTTTTTTTGAAAACTGACCGGTTAGTTACAAAATTTAAAGCCATAAACATATATGAAATAATTTTTTTTCTTTTCAGAAGGGGTTTTGTGGAAATTTTAGTAATTTCAATAGTTGAAATCATGAGTCAATTGAAGTGAAACCATCATGGAAAACTTGGGAGCACTGGACAGTCGTTTCGTCCTATTGTGAGGCTCCCCAGGAGTACGCATCTACGATCCCGCCCTCCTGCAGGGTTCGAACCTATGACCTGTCAGTCACGCCCGGGAGCGCTTAACCATTAGACCACTGAGCTGACCGGCATCCAACGGTGTTAATGTCTAATTTCAATCAATCCACGAAATCGCACCACCATTACCATTGTTTTCAGTGAGTTGATATCTCACAACAGATCTGATTGAACTTTATTGGCCACAGTTTCTCATTAGAACTCCAGGAAATGCCTCTTGAAGTCAGTCACTAGTGAGCAGATGATTATTATCAGAAGAGGTCTTGTGGAGATTTTAGTAATTGCAATAGTTGAAATTATGAATCAATTGAAGCTAGACCACCATGGAAAACCTGGAAGCACTGGATGGCCGTTTCATCCTTGTAAATTAATGTTTTATATTCACTATCGTTGCGTTATCACATTTTATGGTTAAACACTTCGATAAAGAAGCGATATATCAATAGATTTTAACGGATAATACATAGCTGAAGTTGATCGGTTCACTAGTGATTTTTTTTAGAGTTGATTAAAGGAGGTTTGATGAGAACCGTTGATCAATTGAGTTCAGTCATTCCTAGTGTGAGGTAGTTCTTCACCAATGACATTAGATGATGGTTGAGCAAGATCACAAACTGGTTGAAGTTACGAACGTTAACCGTTGGTTATTAACTCAGTAGTTTGACAGTTAGGTAATCTCCGTGAGACCTGAAGGTCCTAGGTTTGATCCTTGGTGATATCGTAAATGTGTTCTGCTGAGTAGTCTTATTCTAGAATAAAATGATCGTTTACTATCTCCTACTCAAATTTAGTTCGTGACGCAAATTGCTGAAAGTATAGACAGCTTTGCTCATGAACTGATATAAATTTGGATACCATTAAAAGCCTACTTTAAAACTATTCATTAGTACCCACCCATACCTTACATAGGGTTGAAATGATTGGCGACATTTTAAAATCTGCTATCTCATATTCTCAATTTCAGTCATTCATCCGATGATTTTTGGAATACTTATTTCATTCTTTAGACGTTTGGACTTCATCAATCAACTTCTTATCTCAAAGATGACCACTAATAAAAGCAATTATTTCTTGGCTTGACTAAGATTAAATAAATGTGAATGTGTATTTCATCACGAAATTCTGCTGGAATAAGACCTGTGAAATGATGATAAGAGCAAAAAAGCTATTTACTCCAGTTTCAGGACATTCAACATTGTTTACTTACTTCATCATACAGGAAGAAACCCTGAACCATGACTTTAGAGTTTCAGTCGGTTAGGCATCGATTTATTATTACGAATAAAACTTTCAAATAAGTTTCCTCATGGATGATATCTTGCAGGATATATATATACATATAACGTTGACCATGGCAACAGTACAATAAAATATCTACTGAAGTATAATGCTAAAACGAGTTAACAGTTGAGACTACGAGATTTTATTATTAGCTAATATTAATCTCATATTATTGAAGCAAAAATTTCTCTACTAATTTTATGTATGTAGCAGAATATCACTGTACAACAACAATTAAAGGATCTTATATCATCTGGAGAATGTTCACATTTTACGGACACATTTATTTTTCAGATAGATGCATGCCTACTAGAGAGATCCAGAACACTCGTTTCCTTCTTATTCTAAAACAATATTATTTGAACAGTTTCTTTATAAAATTTGATAAATTCTCATATTGTAATTTAGAACAACGTATATAAGCGAACAATATTGTTTCCAATTAGATCCTCATCAGGCTTTATTCTAATATACAGTAATATTTATATGTATATACAAAAATATTAAACAACTGAGCCAAATACTTAGTGAACACCTCATTAAGTTGTAAGAAAAAAGTACTGTCAAGACAATACACAGCTCGGTTCTACCACACTTGATCGATAGCGTTCATACAGTAGAGAGAAATAGGTCATTTGAAGTGGTTTACCGTATTGCTACTACTTTTCCTTATGGGGTTAGTTCTTATCTCTTTGTTATAACTTGTGACCTGTGTGCCCTATTAATGTATAATATAATCATAACGCAAATTAGAGGGCAGTGAATTATCGATCGGACTGACGATGCCTAAAACCTATGCGAGCAGTCTAGAGTACTTATCGATCTTGATTCCTACCTAGCCCAGTTAGATAAGTTCAGAACACCAATCTCAGCCTCTCCAATATAAATCATTTATTTCAAACATACTCAGTTTAAATATCAACCAGACAGACCACATCATATCATGAAATAGTAAACAACATTTGTACAAGAATTAGCCAAATGTAGCTGTGAATGTGGGAGGTAGTAATTAATAGATAGGCTATAACTCAAGAATAATAATTCGTATAATAATGGTTCATAGGTCAAAATGAAGCTCATGATAAGAGGAACATGATTATAAGCAGTTTAGTTACTTAACAATTATACGATAAAAATATACTTATAGCATTTGTCCAAAAATGGATCCCAAAAGTTACCATTCATTATGTTTATTGGGACATAATACTCTTACACATAGCAGAAGCTATAGGAATTCGAGCTAACAGTCCAAGTATTTATGTTCATAAGAATTTTGTATCACCTTTATCTCTCTCTTGGTGTTAATAAATGATTTCATTTATTATTATTTTCCATCCTCTTTCTTCATTTGTTTTTCTTCACTTCCTCCCATCCTTTCCTCAAATGTACGCTTCACGTTTCAATTTTCTGGACACTTCATATCACGTAATCTTATAATATTTTTTATGAATATTATTTCAGTGTTTATATTTTTTTCTCATCATTGATGTATTTCCCACTGTGTAACCTCGATTCAAACCTTTATTATTCTTATCACAACTAGTATACTTGTCATCGCACTACCGATTTGTACTTTTCACTTATTGTGTAATCTATTCCACTGTTATCATTGACTAATAAATTACCTTGATTGATTTAATTCATTTCATATATACATATAAATACATTACTGTATAATAGAGTAAAACCTGATGAGTATCTAATCAAAAACAATATTGCTCGTTTATATATGTTACTCTAAATTTCTTTTTAACTAGTATCTATTACTATTTTTTATTCAATATGTAGAATACCAATCATCTGAATCAACTACATTTTTGTCTTAAAACTAATAAAAGTATAATTTAATAGTTGAACTCATAATGTGCAACTATTGAGAGTCAGTCAGTCAGTAACAACGTAGAACTTCGTACGTACGTACATCATTTGCAGTTGCCACACTATATTAGCACAGAGATGCAGTTGTCGATTTAAATCCCGTAGTAGTAGAGGCGGTAAGAGTATAAGCAATAATCGGAAAGATTAGGGAACTATTGAGAAGTTCCATACTAGGATGAAACGGCCGTCCAGTGCTTCCAGGTTTCTTATGGTGGTCTAGCTTGAATTGATTCATGAAGTCAAGTAAATTAAATCACTAAAATCCCCATAAAATCCTCTTCTGAAAGTATAATTTGATGAAGAAATGTTATACAGATCGTTTTCTGTTGAATGTTTATGCTAATGATGTTTAAAAAGAGAAAAATGAAGTGAAAAGACTATTCTGACTTCAATTCTTGTGTACTAACTAATTTTCATACTTTTTTCTCACTTTATTTTTGTCTCTGTGTGTGTTCTCTTGAAAATCAATCACTCGATTTCATGATTTACAAACTTCAACTTAATAAAATATTAATACTTTTCCTATATAGAATACACGTTGAATAGAATTTCTTGTCTTGTGTGTTTTCACGTGCCTATTGATTTTTTGACCGTCTATAAAAATCATTGGTGTTGATGTTCAATCTGGAATGCAGATACATCCAGCTGATGAGTCCAAAACAAGACGAAACATGAGTCCTGGATTCCACTGCTAGTCACTATCCATCTTTACTTATAATGCCTGTCAATTGAAACAATATCGAGGCAATCCTCACAGTATGTACATATGCCAATAAGGTACTGATCAATTTCAGTCCTAAACATCAATGGGAAGATTAAAGTAAACAATACCAAGTGTATTTTACTGATCTCTCATAAAAATATGTTAATAATAATGTTTGATACAAGCGATTTAAAGATTTTTTGGTGTGGACATGAGATTGGGTTTTATGAAAACTCATCGCTCACTACACTGCATTTTCTCAATTTGTACAACAAATATATGCCGATCGAGTTTATGAATGCTTCATTTTGTTACGTTAATTGTACGCTTTTATCATAATCTCTAAAGTGTTTATAATTTGTGATAAAAGAATGTTCTATAATGTTTTTCATTACTTAAATCATTCATGGAAGTTAAGAGAATATAGTTATATGCAGTTCAAGTGTTACAAATTATGGCAATAGTTTAACTACTAAGATCCATACTGATCGAGATCATAGATAGTTAACCGCAAATAAAAAACAGTAGATATCCATTGACCTCAGTAGCTAATTGGATAATACATTGAGCGTTTGAGGTAGAAGGTACGAAGTTCGAGTCCCAGAATGAACAACAACGTTAGAATACAGGTACGTTCAGTTGATGTGTCTCAAATAGTACGCAACGCACATTCTGCAATCTACTGATAGTCACTTGCTAACTAGGCCTAAGAATATGCTTGAAAAATGGGAATATCAAAACAATCTGCGCCTACAAGTCAGAAAAACACTGATCATTGACAGTCCTTAATATTTAATCAGAAACCTTCGAAAACTTACAAGTGAGCTAACGGAACTGAATTTTGATACGTAGAACATAATTAAAAAGTATCTGTGCTGTTTGAAACGATTTTCAAACACTAATTACCTTGTTGTGTATGCTCTCAGTACCTGAACGACTCAGCTAAATTAGTAAATAATTTAAACCACGAGGAAAGAGATATTGAATAATCATGTACACTACATTTTTACCTGCAGTTATTGAAAGTCGAAGTAATTCAAACTGTATTGGTTTGGTACTAATTTTTGACTTATCTGATAATTTTACTACAGTGAAATTTGTATCTGCTAATCACATAGTTTTGATGAATTGGTAAGTTTAAAAAACCTTGTCGGCTATGATATAAATCATTCATTCCAGATTATTTGTTAATTAACCTATGTAAGCCTTACACTGAGGAATGGATTCAACAGAAGTATAAATATGAACCGACTAATATTTAGGCTATAATAATCTTTCGTCTATTTTTTTTATTTAAACGTATAAATATTGGTACAAGGAGACACCAAATAGATGTGAGAAACACAAATCCCATTTGATTTGTATGAGGGCTGAAATACTGACCGAGTTCACAGACCGAAACAGGTGGTTTTCCTAGTAGACCACTCCCCGAGTCTTTAACCAAAAGGTCTAACTCACAAAACAGTGGAGCAACTTTAGGAGATACAGTCTCATGGTAGCCGATGACCAACAATCGGTTAATAAGTCATTTGTACCCTCAGGATCCTGGAGCCCATGTACATCATTGGTTTGGAACCAGGGTTTTCCAACTCTCCTAGGTGAATTTTTCGTATCCATCAACCCGGTTAAAGCACTGGACATTCGTAAACAACAGTTATTCTGTGAGAATACAGTGATTCGGACTTCCTAGACAGTGGTTGTATATGCATAACCATCTGAAAACATTTCAAGTGGGAGAGATGACTCTCCCCACTCTCAACCGTAGCTGGACATTTGAGGGCCTAGATAAAATGTTGTTCATAAAACTAGATAGTCAAATTCCATAAAAGTTTTGTTTAATATAAACACCAATAAACAATGATCTTATCGAAATAGATCAAAGAGCTTGTTTATGTAATTTTATTTAGATTAAAATAACTGTGTATATTTTTAATTGGTGAGTGAAATACAAGTTATTCATTGTAAAATGATGTACATAATTGAATAAAACAGTCTAATCTAATCAATGCTACTAGTACATTTACACATATTATCGGTCATTTATATGATATTATCTCATATACTCTAATAATTACCCATTGGTAAATATGTACAGGCTAAAGTACACTATTATTTTGACCTTAATAATATATTATCAGTTTCAAATTATTGTTGTAATTTGATATGTTAATTGATTATATTAGTGCTATCTATACATCATGGTTAATAAGAGTTCATATATGGTGTATTTTATTGACGTTTAAATTGTATTATAACTTCCTAGAGAATATCAAAGTAATACATAGTTCAACTGGATCTATTGTGATATAGTAACTCACTGATGACAATGATGAATGAATCGTTCAATTTTGTGGATTAGTTGAAGTTAGACATTAACACCATTGGATTCCGGCCAGCTCAGTGGTCTAATGGTTAAGCGCTCGCGTGCGAGACCGATAGGTCTTGGTTTCGAATCTCTCAAGGCGAGGTCGTTGATGCGCACTACTGAGGAGTCCCATCCAGTGCTTCAAGGTTTTCCATAATGATCTAGCTTCAATGGACTCATGA